>NC_056732.1:438561745-438736745 GCF_019279795.1 Protopterus annectens | reverse complement strand
GGTCTGAATTCATAGTTCAAAGTTGGATGTATGAACTCTTGGACAGTTGTAATAAATCGGCACATATTGCATTTATTGCAAGCAAATGTTCCCATCAAAGCCAATTCTGGAGCTATATGCATCCCTTCCTTGTGTGTCTTGCAAAGTAACCTTTTCAAATTTTTATTGTTCCTATAGATGAATCTTGGTGTTTCTCCTATCAGCTTCATTGTTTTCTCATCTATAGTTAATATCGGCCAATGTTGTTCAATGATTCGTGTAATGCTCTTATTATCATTCGTATATGTTGTCAGGAACTGTATCTTTTCCTGATATTTATAATTGAGACCAAATCACCTAAAGTTCATTTCACCTAAAACTCATTTCACTTGAAACTCATTTCACTAACAAGTAGTGCTCTAAGGCAAGTCAAAGGTATATGTCCTTTTCCTCACTGTAGTGCAATCTTGGTGTTACTATATATAGTTATAGATGTGCCTCCCACACCCCCCTAACTATATATACTAACACCAGGATTGCACTACAGTGGGGAAAAGGACATATACTTTTGACTTGCCTTACAGTACTACTTGTCAGTGAAATGAGTTTTAGGTGAAATGAACTTTAGATAATTTGGTCTCAGTAAAATGTGTTTCAGTGAAATAGTCTTTCAGTGAAGTGATACAAATCCATATATAAATATATATATATATATATATATATATATATATGTGTGTGTGTGTGTGTGTGTGTGTATGTATGTCTGTATTGCCCTATATATCCAGATCATGGAGAGTAAAGGTGCACTATGACATATATAATGTTGGACAAAGAACCAAAAGTAAGGGCTCAACATTAGATAATGCATTTACAAAATGTGAAAGTGCATAGAATAACATCTGTGGCATTTGGAGGGCTATTGGAACATTGGAAGTCCAGGTTTCTGGCAGTCTTCTCTTGTGTCATGTGCACATGATGCCACATTTCACAGCAAGCCACAATTTAGTGTGAAACACATATAGGAGTCAAACCTGTGTACTTGCTGCAGACATCTGGACAGGGTACAGTCATACCACGTCTCCCTAAGACAGCATGTGGAAACCTTGAAAATGTATGGCACACTATATGAATATGTATATGTATTGTGAAGCCATATGTTTGCATCTACACCAGCAAGAACACCCATATTCACTACAGCCCCCTGTGTCTGCTGGATTTCACCACACATACATCAACAACTGAACAATTTCTGTAATGTAAATGTTGTATGTTCACTCATCAACAGGGCAAACTGATTTTGGCCACAGGTGTGCCCATACTAATGCAAACCGACACATGCCCAAAATCGGTACTGTTGTCACATAGCTAGGCTACAAAACAGTTATCTGGCTGCTAGGCTACTAGATGCAGATGACATTAAGATGTAATGTGACTATGCAGGCCTCCCAAACTGTTCAACACAGGGCTTGTTCATGTCCTCTATGATTAGTTCACCTGCACTCATTTATAAAACAGACTTGGGCTGTGGCATGTGTGTTACGTACTCTGATCTGTACTATGCAAGACTAGATAGGTAGGGGTTCTAATCTCAATCCTGCCCACTGTGTGTGTGTGTGAGAGTTTGTGTACATCTCCCCAAAGAGCAAGTGTGCATCCCACATTGACTTGCAAACTGGCATGGGTTTACAGTTTTTGGCCCTTGCAGTTGATGCAGGCCTCAAAACTTGTCCTCCACAAGGCCTGCTGATGTCATCTGCCATAAGATTACCTAAAGCAATGTTAATGTCAGACTTGAGCTGTGGTGCATGCATTAAGTACTGTGATCTGTAGTGTGTAAGACTAGATAGGTAGGGGTTCTAATCTCACTCCAGTCATTGGGGTGTGTGTGTGTGTGTGTGTGTGTGTGTGTGTGTGTGTGTGTGTGTGTGGTTCCCTAAAGAGCAAGTGTGAATCCCAAAATTGGCATGGGTTTGCACCTTTTTGGCACTTGCAGGTGATGCAGGCCTCCAAACCTTTGTACTCCACAAGACCTGCTGATGTCATCTACCATAAGATTACCTAAAGCCATGTAAATGTCAGACTTGAGCTGTGGGGCATGCATTAAGTACTGTGATCTTTAGTGTGTAAGACTAGATAGGTAGTGTTCTAATCTTACTGCAGCCCACTTGGCGTGTGTGTGTGTGTGTGTGTGTGTGTGTGTGTGTGTGTGTGTGTGTGTGTATGTGTCCCCAAAAAGCAAGTATGAATACCACACTGAAGTCCAAACTGGCCTGGTTGTGCACTGTTTTTGGCCTTGCAGTCGATTCAGGCCTTCAAACTCTTGTCCTCCACAAGGCCCGCTGATGTCATATACCATAAAATTATCTAAAGCGAAGTTAATGTCAAACTTGAGCAGTGGGACATGCATTAACTACTGTGTTATGTAGTCTGTAAAACTAGATAGGTGACCATTCTAATCTCACTCCAGCCCACTTGCTGCGTGTGTGTGTGTGTGTGTGTGTGTGTATATATATATATATATATATATATATATATATATATATATATATATATATATATATATGTGTGTGTGTGTGTGTGTGTGTGTGTGTGTGTATGTACATTGCCCTACAGAACAAGTATGAATCCCAAGCTGGCAGGGTTTGCACTGTTTTGGGCCTTGCAGGTGATGTAGGCCTCCAAACTATTCCTCCACATGGCCTGCTGATGTCATCTACTATAACATTACCTAAAGTCTGTACACTTAGGTAGGAGTTCCATTCTCAGTGCAGGTAAGCCAGTGCATGTTGTGCTGTGCAGTGTTCTGTAAATGTAGATAGGTAGTGGTATTATTCGCACTACAGCCAAGTTGGTGTGTGTCTGGATGATAGTCTGAGCATTTTACATCAGCCTAAGGGATCATAGGATCATATGAAGTTACTAGGCTAATGGCCCTAGGGACCTTACAAGCATAGCCAAGCTCTTACCCTTATTTCCACAATCAGCACCTATTGCCCCTATCCAAGAGAGCCATAGGTGGAACCCATCCAATTGTCCACATTGCTTTTGAAGAGGGCCAATGAGGTGCTCAGTTTGACAAAGTGGGAGACTGTACCAAAAGTGTGGTAACCTCTGGGAGACAAATGTGTCCCTCCAGCAGGTGTTATTAATGTCACATACCTGGTTAAGGTATTTAGAGCGAGTAACCCGTGTACCATTTGAGTTATGGATATGGAGCATTTCCAATAAAGCAGGGTCAGAGATTGCCTTGTATGCAAGGCAGAGATCACTTCTGATTAGTCTGTATGAGACAGTATAAAGTGACAGTAATTTCAGATGATCCCCACAGGACAGATGCTTGAATTTCCCTTGTGAATAACCTTTGTGGTCTCTCCAGTTGCTGCATGTGCTTGGAAAGGTACATATCAAAAGGGGCATTTCACTCAAGTTATTGGTCTGATGAAGGAAGAGGACAAGGAGATTATAACTTCTTATTTTCTGGAGACAATGCCCTTACATATGAGAGGAGCAAGATAGAATGGCCTTCTTACTACTGGGCAGACATGGTGGTCAAAGGTAAGCTAGCTGGCAACCTGTGTGCAAAGGTCTCTAACCACCAAGTCTGTACTCATGGTGTTGCTACTGATGTGGCAGTTAGCATGAACTTTGCTTTTACCAAAAGGAATGATAATACATTTTTTGCATTGGGTTTAACACCATGACTTTTGCACCAATCATTTATTTAAGACCTCTTATAGGATGTTGACATCATTTGGAGATGTTATGACTGCTCATAGTTTGCAGTCATCAGCAAACTTTGTCAGCCACAGAC
The DNA here is from genome assembly GCF_019279795.1 of Protopterus annectens. NCBI lineage: Eukaryota > Metazoa > Chordata > Ceratodontiformes > Protopteridae > Protopterus > Protopterus annectens. The sequence goes on along the minus strand of NC_056732.1, from coordinate 438,732,955 downwards.
CTTCAGTTTTTGTTTCCTACTTCCGAGAAATAGATTCCAAACAGTACAGGTCCAAGGACTGAACTTTGTGGAACACCACTGGTTACAGATCTGCTGTTAGAGAGGGATTCCCCTATTTTGACTATACGAGTTCTATCAATAAGACAGTTAACGACCCATCTAACCATATAATGGCTGATGCATAGTTGTGTCAGTTTTTCAATGATGCCCGAGCAGGGGATAGTATCAAACACTTTGGCTAAGTCCAGGTAGGCTGTATGCACAGACTTCCTCTCATCCACAAACAATATGACTGTCTTGAAGAAGTCTACCAGTTTTAACAGACATGATCTCCCTTTGACAAATGCAAACTGAGTAGGGTCAAGTGTTTTGAGATTACCTATATCTTTGTTGATAAGATCCATGATGATTCACTCCATGGCCTTGCAGATAAGGCTGGTCAGGCTAATAGGTCTATACTTCCTCAGGTCGGTGGGTGCACCACCTTTGTGCAAAGGAATAATGGTAGCTGTTTTCCATTCAGCTGGTACAAAGCCGATGCTTAGACTATGACTGAAAAGAGTACTCGATGGTGTTAATTCACGGTGGAGCCCATGTAGGACGCAGCCTGGGAAGTTATCAGGTCCCATAGATGCTGTATTTTTGGCCTTAGAGAGGGCATTTATGACTTGCTCTTTAGAGATACAAGGTAGGGGATAGGTGGTAGGGATGTCATGGGGTACATGTGGTGGGGACAGGGAAGTGATGTTTTCATAGTACCTGTCGGACAATAGATTAACTATGTCCACAGGCTCACTATATCTGGTATCATTAACTACCAGTTTGGAACAAATCTGTCTCTCTCCTTTTAGGTTACAGATATAACTATAGAATGCCTTGTGATTGTCCTTTGTTGAGGAAGTTAATTTGGACTCTTGTTTGCTTTGGTGGACTTCACAAGATGTCTTATTTGCTTGTTTTAGCTGAGGAGGGAGTATTTCCAGTTTAGAAAGGCTCCCTCCCTCTTACTCTTAGACAACAATTTATTCCTCTTATTGAAAAGCCTGTTAATGGCAGTTGTCCACCAGACAGGTTATTTCTCCCTTGATGAGCTTGTTTTGGTCCTATTGGGTACAGCAGAGTCAATGCAGTTATACTTGTGTTTGTATAAAGCATTGGTGTATAGCTTGGCATAGTTGCCAGTTCCATCTGAGAGAGGAGGTGCAGTGAAGCTATTAATACCATCCCATAAGAGGTATTAATCTTCTTTGGAGAAGTTTTTTTAGTTTAGTTCCTGCTGGGGAGGGGGGGGGGGGGTCAGGTGTAATAGTTCAAATGAGACTGATTTTTGGTCAGATCTCACCAGGTAGGACCTCACAGTGGGGGTGCTACAGTGGTCCCCCATATTGGTAAACACCAGATCCAGGATGCTTGCTCCCTTTGTGGTGGTGTTAACCAGATGGTCCAGGGCATTGCAGTTAATGAAGTCGAGGAACCATTGGGGAACTGAGTTTGAACAGGATTAATTTACCCAATCAATGGATGGGTACTTAAAGTCACCCCAAACCAGGGTGTTTGGATGTATCTTGATAGAATCAAGTAGATACAAATAGCAGAGTGGGTGTCCTGATCCATGGAGGGGGTCATGTAGCTGGCAATGACTTGAATAGGTGCCCAACAAACAGTTAATTGCACCTGAAGTGTCTGCAGAGAATCATATCATTTAACCAATCTGGATGTGCATTTATCTTTATTGAATATTGATACACTATCTCCTTTTATTTTCATGCCTTCAGTTTGAGGTCTGAATGTGTGGAAAGAGGTATAACCCGGTATGGCTGAAGTGATCTCTACAGCTTTGAACCAGGTCTCTGTGACTGCACAAATGCCTGTGTCTTCCAACCTGAGGACAGCTTACAGTGAGTGCAGTTTCATGTTCAGACTCCTAGCGTTTTGCAGCATAACCTTGAGTTTGTTTTTAGATGTGCTTTATACATTTGGAATTTTTTCCTTGAGATGCTGCTTAAAAAGGGCACTGTGGGGGGTGGCAAGAGCCTTGGCCAGTAGCCAAAATCCCAGGGGGTGACAGATGAAGACCATCTCTGCCAAAGCATCGAGGTCTGTCGATCATGTCATCCTATGATGACAGATACTGTATCTCCTTAGATTGATACCAGAAACTAAGGGACTTATAGAGGTCAATCATTTTCTGTTTGTATTGAGGCATCCATCCTAGTTGAGGGTGAAATGCTGCTTAAGGCTAGGAACATACTTGCCTGAGACACACAGTCCAAGAGTTCAGTCATGTCTCTCTCCATATAGTCCAGAGAGATACGTCTTAAGTCATTCACATCAACACGAACTATGACAGAGTCATAACGGTACATATTGTTGAGAGACTTGAGTGCATGTGTAATATGACACCTGACAGACAGCTGACCATGACTCAGTCTGGTGAGAGGGACATCACTGTGTCTCACGATGGAATCACCCATGACTAATATGCTTGATTTTGTGTTTTGCCTTAGGGGTTTGACCAGGGAGGCATGGTGTGTGAGCTATTATGTGTAATGTGTTCTGCAAAGGAAGTGTTATGTGCAGCGTGCTAGTGTTTGTGTTTTTGAGGTCTCTGCTATTTAGGTATGCTTCTGATAATGACCTCTGCATACGTAGGTATGTGTAATGTGGGTTTGCGTGAAGTGTGAGGTGTCCATGCCGGCAACCTGCTCATTATCATATGTACTGACTGGTGTGTGAGACAGCATGGATTCAAGGCTCTTAATATAGCTGCATCTCTTACATTTTGTGTTTGTGTGGAGTAGGAGTACAGGGTTGGGGACGCCGCCCACATCTCTTCAACAGACACTGTTAATGCCATTAATAATAGATTATCCCTTGTGTATAAGTCACGACAGGCCATGGTTAGGCAGTGGCCTGACAGATCCTTACATGTAACATGTTATTACCTTTATGTTGTCATTCTAAGGTAAAACAGTACCTGACAGTGTGGGATAACCTTGTGGATTGTGTACGCTGCCAAGCATATGGGGCTTTCCTGAACCCTAATCCTAAGTTTTAGGCAGGGTCAGAATGGCATATTTAGAAATGTAACAATGTACAACTCCAGCAAAGTAAGGGTCATGCTGCTACCCTCTTGGGGTTCACAGTCTCAGACACACCCTGTGTAGGCACTCTTTGCAGTGAAGATGTGGATGTCTGTGCATGCACAGAAAACTTGTTCAACTTTGGAGTAAGTACTTTGGCCTTGCAAGGCTACAGTGCCTGTCAAACAGACAGCAAAGGATGTCATATAAAGTGGGACTACAGTTTTGTGTTCCAGGAACCTAAATTACATACATAGGACATGCTGGAGGGACAGGAACATCTCCCAAAGGTGGCCACTCGTCTGCAGTAGGCCTCACATACATGTCATGCAGATCACCTCCATTACACTGTTGAAGGGCAGGCTGCATGAATTTCTGGGATACTGTTACCTAACATGGTTCACTGCTGCTGTGGACATTGACAGAACAACCTTGGAGATCTATGTCACCTGACATTGAATACTTTATTGTGATGCAGCAGCTATGCTCCTAATCACCATCAGGCCAGTACCCTAGTCAATTACTAGGAACCTCGAAACCCAAGGAATAACACATGCAAAACTTAACCGATTGGTATGGGTACTATTCAAGGCATCTACTTAGAAAAGGCTAAAACAACCCTACAGGCACTTGCATCATCTGGGACAAGTGTGTGAATCAACAAACAGGCTGTGGCCTGCTTCTTATCTTGGGATTGGTGCTAACGTTTTGCTTTTGGTGAGAGGAAAAGAAAAGGGGCATTGTATCCCATCAGAGTGCTGCCTGGTGAGACCAGCAGTAGTAGTAGCCAGGCAGTAGCCATTTATGCGACTCCCCTCTTTTCAGCATTCTTCACAAGGTAATTTTTTTGTTTTCAGTAAGCACTGCTGGATTTGTTTCTCACTTTAAGATAACTGCCTTAATACTCCATCCTTAAATTTTCAGGGTGTATGTATCAGTCTCACCTCCAGTGTTTGGCATTGCTCTTTACAGACTAAAATAACCAACAAACTGGGAAACAGTCAACACAATGTAAAAAATACAAAATCAGTTCCCTCTGGAATGGAATCGAGATGCTGCCACTCAATATTAATATAAAACCTCTCTTTATTAAACGTTAAGCGCTTTCATCTAAAAATACTTAGACTTCTTCAGAACAAAAAAACTGCCCTTGGGTATACAGTTTATATAGATGTCGTCATCAACTAATTAAGTCAATTAATTAATTACAAAAAGCATTTAAGGTGCCAGTGTATAAAATGCTCTTACACAAAGAAATGCTCTTACACAAAGAAATTTTAAATTTTAAAATACAGTTTTATGGTAACATACACATAAATGTACCAATCCAAGACTCCTAAAAACATGACTAAAAAATGCCCTATGAAGCATTCCTTCAGTAACCTCCTTGTTGGAAAAAATTAGTTACTGTTCACAAGTTAATGTATTTTATGATTTATCTCCCCCCTACCAGTCTATCCAGTATTTGCCAATATTGGCTTAACTGAAATGTGGTCATTTAATCCTGGTGGAGTAGATGCATTTAATTTGATTTGCCATCTTGTCTCTAACTCTCCCAGTTTTTTACTAATATTCCCTCCCCTGGGATTCACTGTGGCAATGTCTAAAATGGCAAAGTAAAACAATTTACAACAATTACTTTCTTGCAAGTGTCTCCACAAAGCATTTTTGGCATCTTTTTTCTTTATGCAGTAGTAATGGTCATAAATCCTTTGCCTGAGACTCCTGTCGGTCTTCCCTACATAATAACAGGGACAGTTGGAACACTTGGCTAGGTAGACTATATGTGTTGTCCTACAATTCCCTTTCTTGAAATATATCTCAGTCTTGGTGACATTTTCCAATTCTATACTATTCTCTAAGAATATGTATCTGCACTGACTGCAAGTGCCACATTTTGTTGTACCTCTCTTGTCTCTTCCCTTAGTGTTTATTTGTATCTTCCTTTCTAATTCACATTTCATATTACTCCCATTCCTAGATACAAATCTAGGTGCTTCCCCCACTGTATCAATAATGCATCTACTCCACCAGGATTCTATGTCCTTCTATTCTCATGTTGCAGTATTCCAACTGTTGCGGGAGTGCCAAAGCTCAATGGGAAGAGGAGGGTGGTTGCTTGTAACTATTTTCTATAAATCCATGGAGGATTGTCCTGGCAAATCCAGCCCTGGATTTAGAAATGTCCAATTTGTAATGCTTGATAAAGGTGTGGACAGAGGTCCATGCAACTCCCTCTAAAATGCTGGCAGTGTCCAATCCTTTAAAGAAAGCTCCAGATAAAGTCATAGCCCTAGTGCAGTGTACTTTAATTTTGTACCCCAAAGATTTCCCATGGAATGCATAGCAGAAGAAAATTGCTTTAGAAATCCAGGCTGAAATTGTCTGCTTTGTCACTGCTTTCCCCAGGGCCTTGGGGTGAAAGCAGACAAATAATTGGTCTGATTTTTTGATAGATTTGGTCTTGTCTAGTTAACACCTAAGTTGTCTATTTACATCAAGGGAATGTAAGACTCTCTCACTGTCACTCTAAGGATGGACGAAATAGATTGGAAGGTGAATAACAGTTTAAGGATAGCTCATTGACCACCTTGGGCATGAAGGAAGGGTTGGTCCTAAGGGTTACCCTGTCTTTGTGGAAGATGAGGAAAGGAGGGATGGCCATGAGGGCCTGCAACACTGACACTCTTCTAGCTGATGTCAAGGCTACTAGGAGTACTGTTTTCCAAGTGCAGTGTTTAAGAGAGGCCTTAGAAGTTGGTTCATAGGGGGCCACTGTGAGCTTCTCCAAGACATAGTTCAGGTCCCAGGGTGGTGGGACTGTTTTCCTGGTGGGCCTGAGATGCAGCACTCCCTTTAGAAATAACTTTGCAAGCAATCTGGAAGCCAAAGGAGGATCCAGAGGCAGACAAGCTGAAAAGCTAAAAGTGGGCTTTAACAGAGGAGTAGGCCAACCCGCTGTCAGCAAGAGTTCACACAGGTATAACAGTAGCAAAGGGACATCACCCTGGAAAAGGTCCAACTGACTTTGTAGACACCATATGGAGAATCCTTTCCATTTAGACATCTAAGATCTCCTAGTATTAGGTTTCCTGGCCTCCTGCAGGACTGTCAGCATGTCCTCATTGTAGAGGGATCAGAATTCTATCACCCATGGGGTAAGTTTCAGAGATTGTAGGTGGGAGTGGATTAGGGATCCCTTATCCTGTATAAGATCCACTCTGTGAGGTGACTTGTGGTGATTGTCCCTGGCTAAATGCAGAAGTTGGGGGAACCAGCGCTGTCTTGGCCAAAAGGGAGTCACCAAGAAGATTTTTTGTTTGTCCTACTGGATTTTAAGTAGGACTTTCTGAAGAAGTGATAAGGAGGGAATGCATACAGAAACATCCCCCTCCAAAAGATTGAGAAGGCTTCCGTTGCCCTTGCCAGAGGACTGGACAGCCTAGTGCAAAAGAATTAAAGTTGACTGTTCATATGGGAGGCAAGCAGATCTATCTGAGGTGTACCCCATTTGTGGACTATATCCAAGAACACATCCCTGTGGAACATCCATTCGTGGGACTGTGGCATTAACCTGCTTAGAGTGTCTGCCTGAGTATCCTGCTCTGAAGGGATATACACTGCCTGTAGTGTGACTCCCTGTTTTATGGCAAACTCCCACACATGGAGAGCTAGTCTGCATAACAAGTAGGATTTTGCTCCCCCCACTTGTTCACACACCATAGAAGTGTAATGTTGTCTGTGAACAATTTTAGTGGGCCCTGCTTCAGCATATGTTGGAAGGCCTTTAGGGCCAACAGAATTGTTCTCATCTCTCTGATATTGATATGTTCCTGTTTGATGTAGTCTGGCCAAGTGTCCTGGACTCTTAGGGAACCCCTGGCTGCTCCGCAGCCTTGATCCGAGGCATCTGTGTACATCTCCTGCACTGGCAAGGGAGCCTATAAGGGGAGTCTTGGGTTGCAGTTCACTTGATCCAACCACCACTGAATCTCTTTCTTCAAGCAAGGTAGGAAGTGTACTCTAGAGGATGAGAGTGTTATGTCCAAATAGACCTTGAGTATCATTGTAGCATTCTCATGTGGAGCCTTGCCAATGGCAACATGGGAATGGTTGAAGCCATATGACCCAGGAGTCTGAGGTACTGCCTGGTAGTCAAGTCTGTGGCTTGAAGGACAGTGAGCAGGTACTGCATTAAGCTTTCCACCTTTTGGGATTGCAGAAAGGCCCTCATGACATCCGTCCTTATCCTGCACCTCAGGAATATTTGGTCATGAGAGGGGGGTCAGGTTGGACTTGGGGTAATTTATCCTGAAGTCCAGTTCTTGTGTGATGTTACTGTTTGTAGATGGCATAGCAGGAATTCTTTGCAGACTGCCTGGATGAGAAGGTCATCTAGGTAAGGGAAAATTTTAATCCCTCGGGTCCTGCAGAAGACCTCCACTGGTTCCAAGCACTTGGTGATGACCCTTGGTGCTGCAGAAAGTCCAAAGGGCAAGGCACAGAATTGAAAGAGTGAGGAGGCCACAGTGAACCACAGGTACTTCCTGTAGTTGGGCCTTATTGGGATGTGCAGGTAGGCATCCTTGATGTCCAAGGTGGCCAAGAACACCTGAGGGGAAATCAAGGGGAAAAGGGTTTTCAGAGTAAGCATTTGAAAGGTGGGCACATGCAGTAAGAGACTGAGGAAGGAAAGATCTAGGATTGGTCTCTAGGGGCCATCTTTTCTTGGAACTCGAAGAGTGTTGAGTAGAAACCCTTTCCATTTTCTGTCATAGGGACAGACTGAATTGTTCCCTGGGTAATAAGGCTGCCAATAACTGGCTGAAATAATGGAAGATCTTCTTTGGGGGGGGGGGGCTGTGGAATTCCCCTCAAGAGGTTGTGATGCAGGTCATAAAATAACCCATCTCTATGATGGACAAGACCCACCTGTCTGTGGTGATTTTTTTCTAAGCAGGGAGACAGTGAGAGCCTTGGGGATAAGGGAATGGAGTCAAGAGATTTTTTCAGGAATAAAATTGAGGCTTCTGGGCAGGCCTGGAGGGCATTGTCTGCTTCCTGGCAGTCTTTCTGCCCCTAGAAAGAGGAGGAGAAGCATAGTGTTTCCTGATTAACTCGTTTTTTGAAGGGTAGTTCCTGTGGGATTTCTGGATAGGAGAAACAAACAGGCATTTGAGATTTTGTAACTCGTTCCCCTTTTGTTGCAGAGTTTTGAATAACTCAGCCACCTTTGTCCCAAAAAGAGCAGAGTTATCAAGAGGTGCATCCAAAAGTTTTGCCCTAATGTCATCCGGTTGGGACTGTACCCTTAGCCAAGAATATCTTCTTAGGACAGAGGCAGATGCAGCAGACCTGGCAGAAGCTTCAGCTGCATCATAACTGCACTTAATTGAGTGCCTTTTGACCTGAGAGGATAGAGATACAAAGCTGGATATCTGAGTCTTAGTAGGAGAATCAGGGATTTCACTCAAACGTTTAGTGGTTTGTTCTAAAAGGGCTAGAGCATATTTGGACATGTGAGTTTGATAATTTATTGTCCTGAATGCCAGGGTGGATGAGGTGTAAGCCTTCTTCCCAAGGCACTCCATGACCTTGCTGTCTTTGTCTGTGGGGAGAAGTGAGAAGGATGGAAGGAGCTTAGATGAATTATCAGCTGATAGTGATACAGTGCCAGGGACCAATGCAGAGCACTTAACAAGGAATTTGGCTGCCTCAGGGACCTTGTGGAATCTAACAGGCCTTTATGGTGCTGGAGGCTGGGAGGCTGGATTAACTGATGCTGCATTAAAAGCATCCATGAATGCAGGAGGTACTGGGGGAATAGCTGAAGGGGCAGAAGAGACCATCTGAAGAAGTTCATAGTATCTTTTCTGCAGAGGAGTCCCACTGGAAATGTTTCTTCATCTATGAAATGGTCTCCCCAAAGGTGAGATCTTCACTTGGGGAATCTGCTTCTGCAGATTCTTCCGCAGGGGAGGCATAGCCAGCAGGAGATGGCATTTGGGAGATGTAAGACAGGGAATCCTCTAAGGAAGAGTCAGAGGATTCCTCAGCTTCAACTTGGTAAATATCCAAGGCCTGAGGTCTAAGACTCATAACAGGAGGACCCCCCCCAGGGGAGGTTAAGGGTGTAGTATGCCTCAGAGCCATGAAGATATTAAAAAGGCTTTGAGAAAAAGCCTGCCAATCATGCTGGCTCTCTACTGTGGGAGAAATATGCTTTCTTTTGTTTTGTTGTTTGAGGGAAGGCCTAGCGGGCATCAGAGCCAAGGTAGGCCTGGATTCAGTAATCTGTGAAGTAGTTGAGGGCTCCATCTGGGTGGCCGGTATAAGCCAAGGTTCCCCCTCGCCATTGGTAGCCATCTGCATTATCTCAGAGGATGTGCCTTCCACTCTGGGTTCTGTGGCTTCCACAGCGGTACCCGCTGTACCCATATCAGAGGTGACTGATCGTTCCTCCAGGATGACATCAGCCACAGGAGGGATGTTGGATGGAGGAGGTGCAGCTACGGATTTAGGCCTACCAACCTTATCCTTTTTCTTGGGTGGCTTGATAAGCTGACTGGACGGCCCTTCCATACCTAAAGCTAAGTGCTTAAGGTGCTGATTCTCAAGATAAATGTTTAACATATGCAGATGGCTGTTTAGCGTTTTGGAACGAAGGCCTGGCAGAAGGAGCATGACTTATGGTCGTGCTTAGGCCCTAAACAAAAAAAAAGGCAAAGCTAGTGGGCATCTTTATGGGGGATCTGATGATCCCACCTACACTTTCTCTTCCTAGATGACAAACCTACACATGCACACAGTGATCAAAAGAAACAAAATGCCTCCAACGGGGTACTTTGTTTAGAATTTTCGATCCGGTGGGTGGCCTGTACGGCAGGAACAGCTGACATTTGACTGGCAGCAGAGAAGTTCTGATGTCTGGTATGTGAAGACATCACTTTTATGGCCCACGTTCCCTTAGCCAATGTCAAATGTCCCACGTATCCAGCAGTGACTACAAGCTTTTGAATACTGGCTGGACGTTTGGATAGCAAGACAGGAAAACCCAAGAATTGGAATACTGCAACATGAGAATAGAAGGACATTACAACTTATGTCATACATCCTAAGACCTACAAGAAATATCAGTTTAAGCACTATGTAGATTGCAAAACTAAGAATTTAGTATACTTATCCCTTTATGGCTTATGTAAAGCTTTCTATGTAGGTAAAACAAATAAACAGTTAAAAGAAAGGATGTATGAACATTTGACATAAGAAATGTTCTAAAAATTACCTTCCTTCAAAACATGATTTGAGAGGGAGTTAACAGCATACTTTTATTTTATTAGTGCTAGAACTGGTTTGAGAAAATATGAGAAGAGGGGACAGAAGTGTTAGAAAGAAAAGGGATCATTGAGCTAAATGCTACTACACAACTTTGGGTTAAATTATACGGTTCAATTAAAACCAATACTGAAACAGAAGAATTTACAATAGTAATAAAGTATTTTAATATTCAATACTAAGCTAATGTTGTAAACAGGTAGATCATTGAAGTCATTAGAATATGTGTGTTTATGTGTGTGTGTGTGTGTGTGTGTATATATATATATATATATATATATATATATATATATATATATATATATATATACACATATACACACACATATATTGTTTAAGCTATGTATTATTTTAAATTATTTTTGTGTAGCATGTTTTTTTTAAATTCCTGCTTAAATTGTTAGGGGTGCAGTTAACTTGATTCTCTCAAACCTGAAGAAAGTTAAGTGAAAATGTGTTTGTTTTGTTGTTTGTTTCAAGTGTTTCATTAAAATATGCTGATGTTCTTCATACTGATCGCTGCTGCAGTAGCCTTAGCTATATGGTTTACTTCCTGCCAAGGATATATTAGCCAGGCATCTTCCAAAGCTTCAGGGCACCTTCCACAACCCCAAACTGTCAAGCAGCTCGAGATGAGCTGACTAGAAAACAAGTTTGGGCAAGAAGCCTTCCAGAGCTTTACTACCGCCGAAGAGTATGCTCCTCTGAAGTTTTTGAGAGTCGACTGTCAGCTTGTGCTTTCCTTAGCTAGGCAGATAAGTTCCCTTTAGGGAAAAAAAATTCCATTTTCTTATGTTTCTGATGTTTTATTACTTCCCTTATATTTATTTGACATTTGTTTACCAGAAAAGTCCGAATGGGCTAGAAAGTGCCCATTTTCAGCAGAGGCCCGTGAAGAAAAGCTATACAGTCATGATATTTCAAAAATCAAGTACATATATTTCCAATCACAAAGTATGGTTACATTATAAAACAGCAAGTACAAATATTTTAAATCACAAAGTATCATGTTATACTACAAAACATAAGAATGTTTCATAGGAGAGTGCAATAAAAAAATAGCATGAGTTGAAGAAAATATGTGAGGAAAAATTTAATAGTCATATTATTTGTTATACAGATTACTATGTGGTAAATAAGACTTGAGACAGTATTAAGATATTTAAAGAGATATCAGGGATTACATGATTAGAGACAGTTGAAATTAACTGATGTCTTAGTATGAGAGAGGTGTTCATATTATGGTTACAGAAGGGAGAAGGAGATTATAAGACTGTAGGGTTAGGTAGCTTAGGTGAACAGGACGGAAAGAGGTAGAAGAAAGGTCTGCAGAGATGAATTAAATAAGGTAAGATAGTGGGGAAAACAAAAAGGAGTGGAGTAGGAGGCTGGAGAGGATAGTGAGTGTGATCTAGGTTGAAGGGGGGAGTGAAGTATAGTAAGTTCAGCCAGGATTGGGACAGGAGCAGGTCCAAGACTTTGTAATGTATTCTTTTCAGAAGCATTTAAAGGTGGGTATGTTAGAAATAGTTCTGGTGGTTAGAGGTAAGGAGTTTCATTTTTTTTTTTTTTTTTTTTGCTGCTGAGTACAAGTATAGGTTTTGTCCAGGGGATTTATACATGCTTTTCAGGAAAGTTATTTTACTGTGCTGTGTTTTAACAGATTGTCTCAAGACTGTAATGGACTTTTAAACGGAGCCCTCATTTCTGTCAGTTTAAAAGTAATGTTATCTAACTGATAAACTATTTTCAGTGGAGAAATTATGTTTATTTTAAGGTTGTGGGGGTTTCCATAGTGTCTGAAGGTGTTTTATACTGCATTTTTCTGTCAACAACAAAAAAAAAATAATAATCATAACTTTTGTGGACTGGTAGTTTTACTGGCATTGTTTCTTGCTGTTCCCCAGGATAGAGGCACCATTTTCAGCTTTACATTGGAACAGATTGCCACTCTCACGGTTGGTCCTTCTTCCAGGCACAAAAAAAAAAAGTTAAACAAACAAGTCTTTGCCACCACAGCAGACTAGCAATTTGACTCAGTTGCAGGTGGGTGGCTCTGCTATGGCCATTTGTTGTACCATAGACTACTCATCTTTTACCCTGGGATCCCTCTGGTGTAGCATCTATAGCCACTATGGACCAGGGGTTAGCTGTTGGGGTCCCATCAGTGGGCAAAGTAGAACCACTCTTGTCGGTCCTGGGAGAGGGAACAGGGAAGTTGTTTCAGAATGCTGTGCCCAACTCTAGGGAAGCAGTGGCTGCCATTAGTAACAAGAAACAGAAAACCAAGCATGTACCTACTTCTTAAATTTCTTTGGATAAGAGTAGTTTACTGGGAGTGGCTCAGGGTTTGATTCAGGCTATTGATCCTTCCTGGAAAGTAGTTTCTGGTAAAAGAAAGGGATGCTGCCTTTATGGAAGAGATTCAAGATTCTGAATCTGAAGTGGAAGATGCAGGGATGGATTCAGGGTTTTGTCCTCAGATTTCTGATTCAGAGTCAGTGGACAGCTCTTTTCTGATTCCCCCTGTGGGGTTTTCTCTTTCTCTGAGACTATTGCTAGAATATCCCAGTGTTTTCATGGTTGTCTCATGTTTCTCTGTCTCTCAAAAATACTAGGAGTTGTTGCAGAAGGATTTTCAGGTTTCTCTGTCTCTCAAAAATACTAGGAGTTGTTGCAGAAGGATTTTCCAGAACCTACATCCATTTTTCCTGTCTTGTCTGCTTTAGAAGATGTGTCGTACTGCCTGCAATTTTCCTGATAGTCAGCCAGCTGTCCCTAAAAAGGCAGATAGGATGCATAAAGTTCCTCAGTCTTTTGGGACAGTTCTCCAGGGCCTCGTGGACCCTTCTACTTCCACCTCCCAAATATAGCTAGCTAAGGCTACTACAGCAGTGACCAATATGAAGAACATAGTACAGTTGTGTGAGTTGAATTAACCATAACAGTAGATATTTGAATGATCACTGCTGCAGTAGCCGTTCCCTCCCTCCATCCCCCCTTGATTATTTGGTGTTATTATGCCAGGGTTTGGACTTCTATTTTTTGTTATTCCTAGCCTTGCCCTTTCGGGGTTCAGCCTCCCTCTTTCTGCTGGCAAGAAAGCTCTGAAGGGCTTTGTACCCAAATTTGTCTTTTAGTCAGCTCAGATTCACAGTTTGGGTGCATGGAAGATGCCCTAAAGCTTTGGATACTGGCTGGCTATTATATATTTGGCAGGATATAACCCATATAGCTAAAGTTACTGCAGCAGTGATCATTCAAACATCTACTGTTATGGTAAGTTCAAACTACACAACTGTACTTACTTCCAAGTGTTGTATGACCTTTGCTTACTTTATTTTATGAATCCTTTGCTTTTTGGCCATACTTTACCATAGTCTGCTGTTTTTATTCTGTTTATATTTTCCCTAACCAAACAACAAGTAGGCAAATTTTTGAATGTCAATTAAATTTGACTAAATAAGGAGTATGTTAAACAAAACAAAATGCAATATGTAAATTAAATTCATGGATGTGTGCAAAGCTTGTGCCCTTTCTACCAGGATGGCACACCCACCCGTCCTGCCTGCATGATCAAGTGCCCAAGCCACTATGTGTGCTCTGATCAAAAGTCTATTGTCTTTGTGTCTTTCGGCTTTTCCCGGTTAGGGGTCGCCACAGCGGAACTCCGGTCCACTAATGATTGGCAGTATATGAGGGCTTTATCCCAACTAGGGTTAATATTTATTTCAGTGCCTTAAAACAAAGCACTTAAAAACAATGGCATTTCAACAAACAAATATTAAAAGTTAGGAAAAAACAACTCAAGGATATATTAAATAACACAAATTTCAAATTTCCACTGTATGTTAAGAGTAGTTCAAGTGAGGGGTTCTATAAAACAAGCAAAATTCTGTGAACCAATTTTATCTCACAGACTGGATAAAATGCTTGTGACCCATTTACCTGTGGTTACATTCTCAATTAATTCTAAACACTGAAACATTAAATGGATAAAATCTAAAATCATCTCTACAAGACTATTTTTAGCATGCCAGCCTTTCTTTTTTTTTTAGACAACCTTGATACAAATTGTCTCGCTGTTTAAGATCAGTCTGTTAACTCCAATTAATTCAGGGTGACAACTAGCTTCTTTATACTCTGTTGATATTGCTGAAAGTAGCTAAGAAACTACACTGAATCCACTCTAACATTTTTGATGTAAAGAATAAACTATTCAGCTCATGAAATGTTAAGATACCAGACACAGATATTTAAATCACCTTTATCTAGTACACTAGAATTTTTATCAAAGTGATAAAGATGTAAAAGACAGAAAGCTCACACTCTACTTAAATGATGTTGGAAAGGTAACTGCAGGATCTCACTTGTGGGAGTCAACTAAATCATGTCTTAACAAAAGATATGATGTTCTGCGCATCTGGGAAATACAGTAATTTTTGCATCTCTTTTTATGAAAAAGGGTGTTTCCTACTTTACATGGAGAAGGGGAGGACATCCACAAATTTAATGTTAAGGAATGCATTTTGAACGGCCAGGGAAAACAAATGTAACTGTTGTATTCAATGGGGAAAAGCCATACATACAGTATAAAAAAATAATAATAAAGTTTGCTCTTTTCATACTTTAAATCAAGTGTCATGTTATTCAAAATCTTAATGAAGAATATTAATCATTTGGTAACCAGGTATGTAAGCGAACTAATCTGAGGACCCGTTTTGGACATGACCTGGGCCATTACTCATTAATAAAAATGATACACTTCACAAACCGCAGAAAAACATACAGTAGCAGTAACATAACAAAAGACAAGAGATATTTTATAAGCAAAAACGATAGAACAATGTAGCATACAAATAACACAACAGCAGAAGCAGAACAAAAGGCAACAATGTGATACATTCACATTTGGTTCACCTCATGCTTCAAGTCAATACGAATGCAGTGGTAGCAGACAGTTAAAAACACATTACCTCAAAATGTCAACAGAGAAAATGAGTTGCAAAATGTTATGATATACATATTTGGTTCATAAGGTCAACAGACCAAATTATTGAATCCCAAGGTTTGAAATTCAAATATTAAATCTCAAAATACCCAAAATAAAATAAAAAGCTTTTTGGCATGGGACAAGCCTCCCTGCCTCAACCACACCCCCTAAATATCATATAAACGAACTCTGAGAATGTATCACATTGGGGAAAGAGCATACCCCTAATGCCCATAAATATTGACACCCAGAGAAAAAGCCAGTTCTATGTTCTGAACATTCACACAACTGATATTGTGATTATTCAAAAAATGGAATGACTTGTGTGTGGGTGGGTTTTATATACATATTTATATATGTGTGTATGTGTGCGTGTTAAATATATATATATATATATATATATATATATATATATATATATATATATATATATATATATATACACATTGGATATAAAAAGTATACACACCTCTGTTAAGATGCCAGGTTTTCGTTATATAAATAAATGAGACCACAATAAATTATTTCTAAACTTTTCCCATTTAATGTGACCTATAACCTGTACAATTCAATTTAAAAATAAACAAATCTGTTAGGGGAAAAATTATAAAAAATAAAAAACATACAATAAGCTGGTTGCATAAGTGTGCACATCCTTAAACTAATACTTTGTTGAAGCACCTTTTGATTTAATTACAGCATTCGGTCTTCTTGGGTGCACACCTGCCATCAATTAAAGACTCTGGGCAGGATTCACGAAGCCTCCGTGTAAGAGTTATAACTCATACACGGAGGCTGCAGTTAAACGGAGTGATGTCAGCATGCTTTGCATATTCATGAGAGCATGCTGAATCACACTTAAGGCTAACACGGTCCATGTAAGACAGGAGGGGGCGTGTCCGTAGGCCGAGCCCTGTAAGCGGACACGCCCACAGAAGAGGAAAAGTTCCCAAAGTAAACACCCACGACAGAGTCAACAGAAATGTGAATAAACAGAACACAACACATGCCCCCACAGACTATGAACAGAAAACATATAAATAAACATGTTATATATTTTTTTTAAATTGTAAAAATGTTTAACCGTGAGTGCGCTCGCTTGCACGGGCGTGCCCGTAGCGCAGCTACAGTTAGCAGTTAGTGGGAAAGCATATAAGAACTAAATATGCAAAATAAGCCAGGAAGCAATAGCGTAGCGGTAGAGATGTTGGCTGAAGAGCAGGCATTCATGGTTCCAGCCCCCACAACACCAATTTTTATTTTTAGCAAAATAAGCACAAAACAAGTCCCTGACAAATATGTACACATAAAACCACATTTTATGTAAAATGTAATGAAATAGCCCATTTATATTGAAGAAATGTGAGGTAACAAAAGAATAAAAAATGCCAGATGTGCCCATAGCTGAGCTACAGTTTAACAGGGTGAGTGCATCTGCCCGTAGATGAGCAGTGGTTTAACTGGTGCACAATGAGTGCCCGTAGCTGAGCAGTGGTTTAACACACTAAATCTATGTGCCCCTAACTGAGCTGAGCGTAATATGCATGCCGATAGCCAAATGAGGCTTAAACCAGCGTACCTCGTTTGTGCGGAGCTGCGCACCGCGCAAACAAGCTAACCAACGGGCAACATTGAGCAAGCCGTATCAAAACTGCCTTTACACAGACACACCCCTCAGCATGTCTAGACAGTCATGAAAAATAAAAAGCAGTGGCCAGGTTTGAACCCAGGATACTATACACCATAGTCAAGGTACCAAACCACTAAGCCATGACAGCAGTACCTAGAAATGCAATAATAGCTAATATATAGGAATGAATACAAACTGGAGCATGACAATGCTGGTTTACTGAAGTTGACACAATTCCAAAATGGCCAATCACAGATATGTGCGGGAAAAACGGACTATATAAGCCCCATAGGCGGGAATACACAGCATAAACAATTGTAGAACTGAACTGCAGGCAGAATGACAGGAGTAGGAGAGGGTAGTTGCTTTCGAGCACAGAGGTGGGGCATTGAGGAGTCCAGGTACATGGTCTGGCTCCTAGTCCACAATCATGAGGCCCAACTCATGCAGGGCCAGGTCCTCTGGGGAGCATACAGGGCCAAGGCGTGGGACCGGTTGGCTCATGATCTCACCAGTGCCACAGGGTTTCCAAGGACTGGTGAGCAGGTCCGTCACCACCATGCAGACCTGAAGAGACGCAAGCAGGACCAACTAAACCTTTGGATCCAGGAGGCCCGGCAAACACCCAACGCCCCACTACTGAGTAAGTTACATTTAATTATGTATGTAAGAAATTAAACTAGCTGATATTATGGAGATGTGTATTCCAATATTACTTCATTTATATTACAGTTGCAGGTGTCCGTTCTGCGAACCGCAGAGCCTATGGCGATAGGCTGGTGCGGTTGCGCCACCAGGCAGGTCAGTAATCCACTACTAGTAACTGTAAAGAAATATAAAAGTATGACAGTCAGCAAAAGAGTGCAGTGTAGTCACTAAGGAATAAAATGTGCAAGTAACAGTATGAAAGTGTCTGCAAGTATTGCTTGATTACAAAAGTGTGTTTCAGCCTGTAAGTTAAACCGAAAAATGAAACTGACATAAATTCTGAAATGAAAATGCCCCACCTGTAAGAAAATAGTACACAACCTGCAGCAGGCTGAAAAGTATAGCTGCAGAAGATGATGAAATCACGTGTGAAATATATCCCTGTTGAAACACTGAGAAACATGACAGAAGTGAGACTGCTGGAAAGGATTGTAATAACTAGAGGTAAAACATGTCAATAAAGCCTAGAAGTAAGTACCATCCTGAATAGTAAAATGAAAGCAAGTGAGAGAGTGTGAGAAAGTGTCATAAATCCAGCAATACAGTAGTAATAATCCCTGAATAAAGTATACTGCAGTCAAGACAGAATGAAATGCATGTGAGAATCAAAACCAAACAGTGAAATCTGTTCAAAGTGTTGCTGCATCTGGAATGTGTATCCCAAAATCTGGATATGTTGCTCTCAGTCTGCAATATGCAGATAGGATGATTGTCTGATATACCAAACATCCACACTTGTCTACAGCTATATAAAGCAAATGTAGCAGGATGATGTAGCTGAACAAAGCTAGATTTGAATGTGTATGAAGAACAATAAAATGTATATTGATGTTGCAGTAACAGTCCTATCACCAAGTTGAAATAGTTATCATATAGGAAACTGTAGTTAGAACAGTAGTGTGTATATATCTGTAGCTATTAGAAATGTACAGTATATGTATTGGTATTTGAAGGTGTTAACATTATTTTCTTCACCCCACCCTATAACCACATATAACCCATTCCACGTGAAAATGGTATGTGCAATCACAATTAACACCCCTGGACATTTGTCCTGTTGGGTCATATATATTTGCATGTCCGTTGATGCATCTGCACTGTTCATACATCCAAACCTGATGGCCTGTTGCCATCAATTAACCTTGCATGTTGTTGGACTGTGTATTTCTGTTCAAATTATGCATGTGTTATGCACGCTGTTCAATGGTGTGAATATTTGGGTGTTTGGTTAATGGGAATACTAATGCATGCTGTTACAACTAATTGTAAATGGTATTATATGTCACTAACCCAAACTGTCATGACATAATGCAAAACATAGGATGACAGGGAAGGTGGGTTCCAGCGGACCCACCTCTCCCACCTCAGCTGGCGAGTGCACCTGGCACTAGTGCAGAGTCCGGACCCTCCTCCGGTGGCCCTGTGCCACCTGTGGGTGGAAGCGCTGCAGGGGATGGGGCTCGCCCCCCCTCTGCAAGTGTGGCCGGAGGAGAACCACCACTCACCCTCCGTAGCATCCGGACTGTGGTGCATAGGGAGATTTGGGACTCTGTTCTCAAGCCCCTACGCCAGCTTGAGGCACGGGTGGAGCAACTAACGGGCATGCCTGTTGCCCGGCCTACACAGCCCCCAGCACAGCCCCGTCCTGGGCAGTGAAGGAACAGTGGCAACTGCCTATGGGTGGGGAAATCAGTTCCACTGTTGCCATCTGTGGGCTCATGGGCTCTGGATATCCAAACCTCCGTCCCCGTCAATTGTGTAACCCCCACACACGTGTCATACACCGCCCCTGTATGCGTCTTGTTTGTCTTGTCTGTTTACCTACCCAACCTACCTCCCCAGCTGTACCGACTTCCTTCACCTGACATACCACTCTCACCTGAAAAAAAAAAGGGCACTCTGTACCCACAAAAAAATTACGCCCCATACATAGCTGCCCATTCCGCACACATATCTGCTGGACATGGAATCTATCAATTACAATTGGCTGTACAACAAGTATTATTGTTGTCCTGACACCTCTCTCAGGGGTGGAAGGTTTCAAATGTCACACCAAATTACATACATATGCACAGCTGTTGCTGATGAAGAAATGGGCAGCTATGGGCCTTACCTACATCCCTCCTGCAAATCCCAAGCTTGTTTTCCTACTGTCTTACCCTCTTTGTGACCCCTTTTTCACCACTTTCCTGTCTCCCCATTTTCTTTTCTTTCAAAGAAAATAGCGGGGGTGTGCGCCAGAGTAAGCACCATTAAACGGTTGTAAGCGGGTGTGCGCTTGTGTGCGTGGAGCTCACCGCCAGTGCGCATGCGTGAGCTCCGTGCAAACCAGCGCTAACCTGGTTACAACTGCCTAAAAGTGCCTTAGTCACTTTGACAGGTCCTGTACTCAGTTCAAAAGCAAAATAAAATCCCACTGTCAGTCCTGAACCCAGGACCTTGGAAACACTAGTCTGCATGACCTACCACTAAGCCATGACTCTTATACAAGAATATTGTGCTAAAATAAATATAACATGTAATAGTAGGGATGAATGTAAAGGGAATATAGGATGTGTAGTACCCAAAGCATGTCATGTAGAATTACTGTCAAAACTACTGGATTCCCACAATAGTACTGTGTGAACACAAACAGCCATGCTAGTTGGTAGCTTGTAGATAATGTCAGTTAAAGTACATATATAAATGTATGTATATGTACATATATATATATATAAATATATATCTATATATAGTTGTAGGAGTCATTGTGTATACACACTTACTACAGGGAACATGAGAGATGAATGGAGAAATGTGAATCTAGAACACAGCCTAAATCATGAGAGAGATACTAACCTTTACACTCACAGCACACTGTCCACAGCATACCAGCATGGTCCCCGCCCTTACAATCTGAAAGGGAAACGCCTATCCCACATACCCTTTTATAGCACTGACCTGAAATCACAGTGAGAACTGCAATCAGTACACAACTGGCTGTATGCAATTAGCAAATGCTGGCTTACAATTGGTGCAGAGGCCATCACATGGACCTATGCAGATACCTACAAAAGCATCCAGTACTAACACTCCACACATGCAATACATTTATTGCACTGTCTGGAAGCAGACAGAGGGAGAGAAAAGTGAGAGAGAGAGAGAGAGAGAGAGAACAAAAAAAAAAAAAATTATACACTGTGACTCTGTCACCCGAAGCTGTCAGCAGTGACAGTAGCAGCAGCAAGCAGAAGCAGTGGTAATGCAACCAGCTGCGACAAACACAGGTAATGCAAAGTAGCAGGTTAATAGTGTGCATACTGTGAACCCTTCAAATGTGTCATAGGTCTGTATATATAGGTATGTCCATGTGATATGTTGTGTGTACATAGTTCCACCAAAAGGGGATGACCATACATTACATGTCAATCAGTCTTAGGCCATGATCCTGGCAGCAGTTGTCTGTGCGTTGCCCCCAGCAATGGCTGTAGTGACTGCTTTGAAAGGTCAGCCAGGTTCAAAAGGCAGGATCAGCCCATCACAAAGGCACACTGGCTGGGAACAAGTGTCTGCAGGTACCCGATATCACTGCATATGCATCCCATACTGCATAATTCCATAGCTTAGCAGACCAGGCCGGTTATGCATATGATGTGGTAGTTCCCAGGGTCAGTCGAGGTGCCTCCTTAGTGGTGTGGGACCACTGTCACTGTATGTCACTGTCCAGGTACATATCCTGTAGTACGGCCAAGATAAATTATCAGTGTTATATGCGGTTGTATGTCCTCTCGGAGTGCAGGTAGCACGCATCCAGGGATACCATGAGGTCACAGTGATGCTGTGTGTTCTGCTCTGCTGAGGGCGGCCCTCACCTGGACATGTGAGATGATAGGGAGGTTACATACAGCTGTGATAAATATTTCAACTGGTGGGGGAGAAGGAGGGGGGATACATGCACCGAACATGTCTGTAAGACAGTTGCCAATATCCGTGTGTTTGGTGAATGTTAAGTAAGTGTGTATTAACACAGAGCATATCTGAGGCATGTGGTCCATATGTGTAACATAACTGAAGAAGGCCTTGTGGTCATCCATAGTGTTTGTGGCCATTTCCCTCCCAGAGTAGGCCGTGGCCGTTATGACGGACTGTAGCCTAGTACCAGTGCTGACCACAGATGCCTTCCCTTAATGTGAATGTGCTCTGTCCTGCAGTAGCCTCCTGCTATTGTTATACAATCTGTCTCTGTCTGGGGTCCACCGGACAGGATGCCTAACCTTTGTGCATAGGGTCTGGGTTAGAAATGTGTGTGCAAGTTCCATGCAGTCTGTGGCATGTCCGTGGTAAGCATTTGCAAATGGGTCACCAGTGTGGCTTGTGGCTTCCACTTGCCCAGTGTGCTGCATGGATACCATCTCAGTCCCAGCAAGTGAATACTGTCTAATCACATACATATCAAAGTAGTCTACTGTGCTGGTGGTGGTGGTGGGATATGTATATCCAGGCCGAGTAACTTCTGTCCACATCACAGTAGTGGATGGCGTCCCACATACAGTACCTTGGGTGAACCCCCAGAGTGAGGTTGTGCATTGCACCTGTCAGTGTGTGCTAACCGATGGGGCATGCTACTATGTTGTGTGGAATGTGGCAGGTATTGTTGCACAGGTGTTGGCTGAGCACTGATATCTGGCCATGTACCTGTATATCCACGACACACACACATGCAACATATGGGAGTAGTAGTATATCACTACATATGAGTATCGTGTATAGTATTGTGTGCCATATATTGCTGACATGGCCTGCTGATATCGTTTGTGTTCTCTTCCAGGGAGATGGCGCGTCAGCGTAACCCCACCTACTCTGTAGCAGAAGACGAGGAGATCCACCAGAGCCTGGTGCGGGAGTATGACATCCTGTTTTCCCGCACCAGTCAGAATCAGCAGGAGAGGGCTGCACTGTGGCAAGACCTTGTCCGTAGGGTAAATGATATTGGCACGCATAACAGGACATATGAGCAGGTACGACATCACTGCAGTGATTTAATCCGAAGTGTCCATCAGCGTGCATCAGATATCCACAGGCAACAGGTTGCCACAGGAGGTGGGGTAGCCACACATCCCCCCCTCATCAGACTGGAGGGGCTACTCCTAAGTGTTGTGGCTCCAGCCCCGGAACACCAACAGCAGTACACCTGCATTATGATGGAGGCTGGTTCCACACAGCAGCACGACATGGAGCATGCAGGTAATATGCCATATGTACACTTGACTGTTCTGTACACTGTATCATATGCAATATCAATGGCACAGTTGTGCCCACTGACATTAAGCTCATCATTTCTGCAGGTCCCTCCAGGGTTACAGCAAGGCAGGCCATCCATGCTGGTGAGTGTGTTTAACATAACCTATAATAGTCCTGATAATGCTAGTAACAGTAGTGTAACTCAGTAGTGCTCTGTGTGTATACTGCGGGGTGTGCATGTGTGCAGGTGTGCCTGTGCCCATGTGTGCATGTGTACCTGTGTGCCTGTGTCCACGTGTGCATGTGTGCATGTGTGCCTGTGTCCACGTGTGCATGTGTGCCTGTGTCCATGTGTGCATGTGACCACGTGTGCATGTGACCATGTGTGCATGTGTCCACGTGTGCATGTGACCATGTGTGCATGTGTCCACGTGTCCACGTGTGCATGTGTGCATGTGTGCCTGTGTGCCTATGTCCACGTGTGCCTGTGTCCATGTGTGTCTGTGTCCATGTGTGCATGTGTGTAGAAGTGCATCACTGGTATCAATGTCTGGAGACTGTAAACTGTGTTTCCTGTCTTCCTCCCACAGGTTCTGGGGCTGTTCTGGTGACCTGCAGCAGGGAACCTGAATCCTGTGCCACGGGTACTGGTAATGATGATATTTGTGTAATGGTACAGGAAGGTGTGTCAGGGTCCGCCATTGGTCAGCCAATTGACAGTACACAGCTGTCAACCCCATCATTGCACAGTCATCCTGCCAGTACATCCTTTGTCACCATTGTCCCTAGGTGATGGACAGGATACAGTGGGCATAGACGAGGGTAATGTGGTACCTGTGGCACATGCGTCCCCACACAGCAGCCATGGGCAGGGTCCTCCGATGGTACCACACAGACAGTTGCCCATGGGTTCTCGTGGGAGCATCCGTGGGCGTACTGCCTCTGGCCGATGTGCCCAAAGAGGTCTGTCAACCTCAGCTATGTTTCGGACTGTCATGCAGGCACAGTCACGTATGGAAAGGTACACCAGACAGGGTATGAGGGAGCTGAGAGCATGTCGCACAGCCATGACAGACAGTATGTGTGACATTGCGGATGCTATCCGTAACTTCACAGATGTCATAGACAGACGTTGTGGGGACATATTACAGCAGTTCCACAACCAGATGTCCATGAGCCAGGGCAATGGCGGGCGTTTGCGGCGTCGACGTGGCCGTATGCCGGCAACAGCAGCAGCTGGCAGTCGGCGCGGATGACAACAGGCTCACGCACACCCCCATAGTGCCAGCAGCAGCCCCAGCAATGCTGGGTCTGTGCTGTCATCGGAACGCCCCAGGAGACCACGTGCACGTGGCTCTGGACAGTCCCAACAGGGACCTGTGTAGAGTCAACACACTCCCGCTTCTGATGACAGTACCCAGTCTGGCTTAGTACTGGATATGGTCTGTAGCACCCCTGCCAGGCACAGGTACCGTGTCCGTGCACACAGACACTGATCTGTATGACCTGCCAGGTGCAGTCTGTGGCTGTCCACAAACACCTGTATATGGCAGCCATGAGGTGGAACTGTGTGCGTGCATACACACATGCGAAATGTTAACACCTAGGGCGACCACATACATGCACACACTGCATCAACACTGCCCCACCCTGTACTGCTGCCCCTCACCAACACACATACACACACATGTCAATTGGTGGTATCAGTGGCTGACTCAGGCATACCTAATCCACACCCTGTGCATATGATGACACTGTGCCACCTCCTGCAATCTCCAACATCATTGTGGGAACAGATAAACACGTTGCTGATGCACAGGGTGACTACATAGAAGTGTATTAGTAGTATCATGTTGGTAACAGTACAGTGTGCTGCTATGACTGTGTGTTTATCCCAGCATGCCTGCTGCAGTAACTGTATGAATGTCCTGAATTGTTATCTGCACCCATAGTACATACCAAAGTATAACAGCTGCACATAATTGCATGCCGGTGGTAAGGTTGTCAACAGATAGCCGCATGCATGGGTAGCACAGGGGGAAGGCTAACGCAAGTAGTGATATGCAATAGTGGACATGTACAGTAATGGTGTCAAGTTGCCCACATCGACTATACCATGTGGATGTTTGCGCATGTAGATATGTGTGCAGTACCAATGTAATCCAAATCACAAATAACTATGACATAGTATCAGTTCTACCATGGGCATCTGCGCTGTGTATTCCTCGGTACATGTTGATAGTGCCTACATATTTGCATTGTTACTTACTGTTATTGTTACCCCTTCCTTGTTGTACAATGCACTACTTCCAGCCCTGTTTACTGTAGCTTTGTTTGCATGCATGTTTCGCTTGGGGTTCCCTGGAACACTGCTTACATCTGCAATGCAGAGTTACAGTGCTTCTGTAGACTCCTAGTGACATCTGCATAGCGTACGATACGTATGTCAACTTTCCACATGACAGAACGTCACTGTCTGTCCTGTATGCATGTACGTTGCCTGTGACACATTGCACATGTCTTACCTGGCATTTACCCACGTGTGCAGTCATATATGTCAGTGCTATGAAACAGTAGCGGTACACTCACACATACACACCTTCAGTATGTTGTTCCCCATTGGCCCTATGTGTTGGTACTCACCATGGCAATCACACTACTAGGGTAGCACGTGCAAAGGTAACCTGTGAATCACCTCTATGGTCCAGTTGTGGTTTATGTGAGTCATGTGTCAATGTCACAGCTGCCACATGTATGCAGTCAGCCATCACCCTTGGCCAGGAATGTACAACACATGTGTGGGAAGCCACCACACAGCCAATCTGGGGACTGGGCTCTCTGAACCCAGTAATGCCATACCCTGTCAGGTGGCATGTCATATATACTACATCCTGGACAAACGTCAACCCCAATCCCTGCTGCTACTATTGATAATGCCCCTGAAGATGTTCCTGATAGTTTTGACCAATTCTTTACTGAGACATTTCATGCCCTAGTTAGCCATCTACCTCCTAGCTCCCCTGGTCCTGAAAGTAGCACCCCTAGAAAAGTACAGTTTTGTACCTACCATAAATGTAGATGTCCGATAGGTATGCATCTGCAGTCATCACATATGGGTTGTCCTGCTTCAGGCAGCCCTTCGGTCGGCCGGATTCCAAAGTCTGGGTCCGGTGTCTGCTGATGTCGCCCCTTCCCCGACGTCACAGCGCCTGGGGTATAAAAGCGTCAGCCGATGCCATCTTCCTCAGTTTTTCTTGCCCCAGATGCCAGGTGCCCTCTAGGAAGGCTAAATTTGGAAAATAAGCAATAAAAAATCCAAACATTTGCAAAAATATATATATATATATGTAAAAACAAATACACCATAATAGATCCCCCCAGCTAGCTAATAGAGAGGTAAGCACCCTAGGAATACCACAGAGGGGAAGGACGGAGGGTAAACATGACTGCAGATGCATACCTATCGGACATCTACATTTATGGTAGGTACAAAACTGTACTATATCCTTCAAGGATGCATCTGCAGTCATCACATATGGGTAGAATACCATAGCCAATCTGGGGGAGGAGGTACTAGGAAAAGGATGGTGTAGCTAAGATACCCTGCAGGATAGCCGTAGCAAAGCCTGCTCAGGATCTGGAATATAAAGGTAAATTGTAATGCTTGGCAAATGTATGCACGGAGCTCCATGTGGCAGCTTCTAAAATGTCTTTTGTAGCCACCCCTCTTAAGAAGGCTGTGGAGGTGGCTGTGGCTCTCGTAGAATGAGGTCTAATGTTAGCTGGTACAGTCTTTCCATGAAATGAGTAACAAAAGCGGATGCAATTTCCTATCCATTTTGAAATTGTCTGTTTGGAAATTGCTTTTCCTTGAGTACCAGCAGCATATGCTACCAGCAGCTGGTCAGTTTTCCTGAAACCTTTAGTTCTGTCCAAGTAGTAGCGCAACTGTCTGTGAATGTCCAGGGTGTGCAGCAGTTTCTCCCCTTTGTTTTGTGGATTTGGGAAGAAGGTAGGCAAGTGAATGGCTTGATTCAATGAAACCCTGGATACCACCTTTGGCATAAAAGTAGGATTAGTTCTTAATGAAACTCTGTCCTGGTGAAAAATAATAAATGGCTGAACTGCCATCAGGGCCTGCAATTCAGAAACCCTTCTTCCTGAGGTTATTGCCAGAAGGAAAGCAGTCTTCCATGAAAGGTACTGTAGATCTGCAGTTGCTGCTGGTTCAAATGGAGGCAGTGTTAGTTTTTCCAACACGTAGTTAAGGTCCCAAGCAGGTAGAGGTGGTTTCCTAGGAGGTTTGATGTTTTTAATTCCTCTTAGAAACTGTCTTAGGAGAGGATGAGAAAAGACAGGTGGATCAGTATTGTACTCAGCTGAAATTGCTGAAGCATGAATCTTAATAGAAGAGTAAGACAGCCCATTGTGGAACATTTCTGCCAAATATTCCAGGATATGTGCCATGTTCATCATTGTCGCATCTAGGCCCTTTGTGGTGTTCCAGATGAGAAATCTTTTCCATTTTGCTGAATATGCCTTCCTTGTGGAAGGACGGCGAGCTTCCATAATAATATTCTTCACTCTCTGGGATAGCTTATCCTGAGGAGGAGTCAAGGTATTCTCCACGCTGTTAGTTGCAATGTTTTCAGGTTGGAATGTAGAGTTTTGTATCTGTGCTGTGTCAGTAGAAGTGGCCATAGAGGTAGGGGCCATGGTTTCGTACATGACATGCTCCTTAGCAGTAGATACCAGTGCTGTCTTGGCCAGTCCGGAGCTATCAGAATCACTTTTGGCTGCTCTGCCCTGATCTTCAGTAACACCTTGGTCATTAATGGAATAGGAGAAAATGCATACACTGTCAGATTTCTCCAGCTGAACGAGAGGGCGTCCACTTTCCACGCTTGTGGGTGGTATGTCCTTGAGCAGAATTTCTTCAGTTGATGATTGTGGGGGGATGCAAATAGATCTATGTCCGGGCTCCCCCAAGATTGTGTTATCTGTTGAAAAATGTCTGGGTGCAGCATCCATTCATGTGCATCCATGATATTTCTGCTTAAGCTATCCACCAGTGTATTGTCCTTCCCTGGCACAAACTGAGCTTGTAGCTGTATATTGAGTTTCAAGGAAAGATCCCATAGATTCATTGCCAGTCTGCAAAGTGGGTAAGAATGGATACCTCCTTGCTTGTTTATGTACCACATAACTGTGGTGCTGTCTGTCCTTATTAGTAGATGGCCTTGATGCAGAAAGAGTTTGAAGGCCTCGATTGCATGTATCACTGCTAGCATTTCTTTCTGATTTATGTGCATGCGTAGCTCCTTTTGTGACCACTGTCCTTGGATACCTCTGCCCTGCAATGTGTGCTCCCCAACCTAGGTCTGAAGCGCCTGTTGTAATAGTTTGGAAGGTTTTTGGCTTTGTGAAGGGCAACCCTCTGTTGGACTGGCTGGCCTGAGCCCACCACAGAAATTCCTTGTGAAGGCATGGAATGAGTGGGATTAACGTTTCCAAACTGTGACTGTGCTGAGTCCATAAACTCCTTAGGTACCACTGTAGCTTTCTCATATGTAGCCTTGCTTGTGGAATCAAAAGAATACAGGATGCCATGTAACCCAGGGCCTGCAGGATTTTCCTTGCAGTCAGCTGGGTTTGTCTTGTCAGATTCTTGAAGTAATACGGTAGTTGACTTTGTTTTTCTTCTGTGAGATAAGCCATTTGGGTGGCTGTATCTAGATCCGCACCCAGAAAGGTTATTCTTTGGGATGGAACAAGTCTTGATTTGTGCATGTTGACTGTATATCCCAAGGCCTGTAGAAGATTGATGGCATAATTTAAGTCCTTTATCAAAGTTTGTTGGTTGTCCGCTTGTATAAGGCAGTCGTCCAGATATGGGTAGATTTGAATCCCTGAGTCTGCAGTGTGCTATTACTGATGCCAGGCATTTCGTGAATACTCTGGGCACAGTAGATAAGCCAAAGGGCAATGCTGAGAATTGATAATGCTCTGACCCTGCAAGAAATCTGAGGTATCTTCTGCAACTTTGTCTGATAGGGACATGCAGGTATGCCTCCTTGAGGTCTAGAGTAACCAGCCAAGACCCCTTGCCCAGCATGGGAAGGAGTTGCTGTAGAGTCAGCATTTTGAATTTTGGCACAATGAGAGAAGTATTCAGTGCGGACAAGTCGAGAATTGGTCTCCATTGATGCTCTTTTCTTGGAACAAGGAATAGCCTGGAGTAAAATCCTTGGCTTTGTTCTGAAATAGGAACTTTTTCTATGGCTTTCATTTGTAGTAAGTTTGAGATTTGTTTCAAAGCCTCTGCCCTTTGATTTGGTGGCAGACCTGGCATGCCTTTTCTTTTTGGCAATGTGTAGAAATGGAACCTGTATCCGTTGTCTATTATTTGGAGTGTCCATTTGTCTCTTGTAATGTTGTGCCAATTTCTTGAGAATAAAGAAAGCTTTCCACCCAAAGGTGCTTCTAATTGAGCCCTGGCTGGCGGAGTCAAAGCAAAGTCATTGAGTTTGTCCTTGTGCAGCAGTTTCAGATCCTGAACTGCCTGTCTGGATTGGAGGTTGCCATTGACGGCCTCTGTAGGAACCCATAGCTTGCCCTCTACCTCTGTTCCTGTTCCTGCCCCTTTGAAATCTTTGTGTGTCCGGAAAGGACCAATTCTTGGAAGGCCAGTTTCTGCTGAATCTAGGTGGTTGGACTTGAAGAAAATCCTTAACTGTTTGTACAGATTTTGCCTTTTCCTCAAATTTCTTTAGGACGTCTTGAGCAGTGGAACCAAATAACTTTTGCTTTTCCAGTGGAGCATCCAAAAGCTTAGCTTTAACATGTTCTGGCAGAGATTGTTCCTTCAGCCAAGCATGCCTGCGTATGACAACACCTGTCATTGCTGACCTACATGAAGCTTCCAATGCATCATAACCACACTGCAAGAAGTGGTTGCTAACCTGCTGGGAGTTATGTACCAGATCCTGAAGGGATTTACGGTCAAGGGGTTCAGAAGAAGACAATTTCTTATGCATTTCTTCTAACAAATACTCTTGATACTGTATCATATGAAATTGACAATTTAATGCCCTCGTAGCAAGAGTGGCAGAAGTGTACACTTTTTTACCCCATCTCTCTAATGCCCTGGACTCCTTTGCAGAGGGGAGTGGGTTCTTAGTAGTAACAGCTGCAACCCCTTTAGGGCCCTGTGAAATAGTTTCAGGGTCAGCAGAGTGGGCCTTATAAAGAAAATGATGTGTGTCCAGGACTCTGTAATACCTATCGGGCTTAACAGGGGCCGGAGGCAGAGTGTCAGGGGTCATACTAGAGTCAGAGTATACATCATCAATCACATTTAAAACAGGAGGAATAGCCAAAGGTCTATGCTGAGGTAAATGGAGAAAAGTTCTTAGTCTTTTCCTGGAATCAGAATATTCCTGGCCCTGCCATTTGAAATGCTCTCTCATAGAGTGAAGGGTCTCCCCAAAGGAAAGCTCTTCAGGAGGGGAGGCCGAGGGAATAGATTCCTCTGCATCCGAATCCTCAGAGGTCAATAAGCCTCCTCCTGGTAGTCTGAGTGTTCCGAGCCAACAGAGGCCTCCTCTGAGGAAAAGGGATCAGGGGGATCCATCCTGGGCCTTTTGTCTAGAGGGGGTTGGGAGCCCCTGTCCGGATGAGGCTGAGAGCCCCTAATTAAGGAGATAAGGTCCTCTGCTAAAGTTAGAATCTGTGAACTAGAAGAAGGTCCCTGAGGAATAACTCTGGGAGGCATGGCTTTAGAGTGTTTTGCAGCTTTAGCCCTGGTGAAGGCCTTAATAGACATGGATGCAGGAGGCCTGGCTGCACCACATGCTGGTGTAGCTTTGTCTAAAGGTATGGTGTCGGAAGATTCCAATACCCCAGTTTCGGAAGGCAATTCTGTAACCGACTCGGTAGGAGCCTCTGGGGCCGAGGCTGTCGGTTGTAATATTTCAGGGTTCGGAAGTTCCAAGGACTTGGTATCAGCCGAGACCGAGACACTTGCGGTAGGCCTAGCCGCGGTTTCAGCCGAAACCGCGGCCCGCGTGCATCGGTCCTTGTCTTTCCGTTTCTTAATTAAATGTGATGTCGGGGTTTCCGACGGCATTTTGTAAGTAAAACTATCCCCAAACAACTCTTCTGCAAACTCCGACCGACGTCTAAGAGTGCGTCGGTTGAAGGAAGCGCAGGCAGAACAGACTGAGACATCGTGGTTTGGGCCTAAGCAAGGAAGACAATAAGAGTGGAAATCCTTATGAGGTATTTGTTTCCAACAAGTTAAACAATTATTAACTTTTTCTGACATCGGCTGAGGCAAGAAAGAGTCCCCAACGGGGTACTTAGCTTTTGAAGTCTTCGGATAGCGAATTTACAGGAGCTGGCCGACCGGCACTTGCGAACTGCTTCTGCTTCGGGCACCACGCGGCTAGAAAGACTGAAGAAGATGGCGTCGGCTGACGCTTTTATACCCCAGGCACTGTGAGGTCGGGGAAGGGGCGACATCAGCCGACGCCGGACCCAGACTTTGGAATCCGGCCGACCGAAGGGCTGCCTGAGGCAGGACAACCCATATGTGATGACTGCAGATGCATCCTTGAAGGACATCCTACTTGCGTTCAGCTGCCAACCAGTCGCCACTTCACTTCTCCGTACCTTGATTGAAACAGTGAAACCCACTACACTTTCTGCTGATCAACTCCCTGCCGAGTACCTATCAAAATCAGATGATGCTATTGCTTACCCCGTCTCAAAGGTAATCAAACGAACCATGGTAGAATCTAAATTTCCCACCATCTGGAAAATGTCATATGTAATCCCACTTCACAAAGGAGGCAGCTCTACTGAATTCTCCAATTATAGGCAAATAGCTATACTCTCTCCACTTGCAAAGATTATGGAAACTTTAGTCATAGACAATTCATGCACCACCTAATCCAAAATCGCCTTATGGCAGACACTCAGCATGGCTTCCGTCCTCATCACAGCACTACATCAGGCCTCCTAGCCTTTACTAACACCATAAACCATACTTGCAACACTAAATTATATATCCTCAGCCCTCTTTTTGGATCTTTCCAAGGCATACGATATGGTTGATCACCAACTTGTAATTCACACCCTGCAAACATTCTGTCTAGATACTGGAGCCTTCCAATGGTTTCAATCCTACCTGCATGGTCGACAGCAGGCTGGCCTCTGGCAGAACAAACTCTCTAACCTTCTACCTAACACCCTCAGAGTACCACAAGGCTCTATACTAGGGCCCTTGCTGTTCTCCATCTTCATTAACAACCTTTATACTGTCATCCCAAAAGTCAGCTGTATCCAATATGCTGAAGACTCTACTCTGATCTGCTCAGCCACATCTCCAGTAGAGTTATGGTCAGCTACCCAGACCACCTTTAATACAATAGAAAACTGGCTACGTGTTGGAAAAACTAAACTGCTGTTATTTCACCAACACGTAGGTCTACCGCTTTCACCGTTACCATAACATCAACTGATGGCACAATAATCTCCCCTGACCCATCTACTAAACTATTAGGTGTCATCTTAGACAATAATCTCAAATGTGACCTACATGTTAACCAAATTATCAAAGCCATCAATAGAAAACTAGGGTCACTTTAAATAATTTAAGGCTTCCTAGCCCCTCCAGCTAAAGGTGCCATAGCTCGCTCACATCTTGTTTCAACCCTTCTGTATGCATCCCCTCTACTCTCGAATATGAACAAGACTGTCCTTAAGAAACACTCAATTTGCTACAACCACATTGCCAGGTTTGCCACTGGGCTGCCTTTTAGGACACATCATTGCATCAATCTAAATCAGCTTGGTTGGCTTGCAATACCCAGCCTAATACAGTATAACCAACTGATTATGGCCTATAAAATCCTCTATAATCCAGACAATACTCCTGCACTTCAAATATTATCACCCCCTATAACAATTCTAGACCACTTTGATCCTCTAATAAACTACTAATTCAGACTAGCAAATTTAATAACACAGCCGGTGATTCTCTCTTTGCAAACTCTGTAAGTAAATCCTGGAACTCACTTCCAGCTGATATTACCCTACTTTCCACCTTAGGTCAATTTAACACTAGACTCAAACAACATTTGTCACTTAACTGGCTATGTCAATGTATCAAGTCTGGCTAACTCGAATGTGTAAAATCTGTGAACCAGTTTACTGTGTAATTTAACTTAATCCTGACTTGTGCTCAGGGCTAACATTAACCTGTGGAACATGTTTAACTTGCTTACTTATGTAATCTCTGTAAATAATCTGTTTGTAATATGTAATGCTGGTATTATGTAATGCTGTATCTGCTTACCCTCGTAGCTTTTCTCCCCGGGCCTCCCCTGGAAATGGACATGCATCCAGTCAGACTATCCCGGTCAACAAATGTAGGATAAATAAATAAATAAATAAAATATATTACAGTGACTACAATACAAGTCAGACATTGACACTCACTGACAGCATGCTGAACACACTGGGGCATACGTGGGGACTCAGAATAGCATCCTGCCTGAGCATCACACACCTCCGCAGCTGTCACACAGGCATATGTTCCGTAGGAACAGAGCACATGCCACAAATGGCACACACATCCCCTGTGCCACACACTCACAGCCTGTAGGGCTACACAACACACCTGCTACAGACGTGTCAGGTACCTGTCTTGTGTGCTGCACTGGGATCCCGCTCAACAGGCTGTATCTGGTGAAGGTCACAGTGATATGCCTCAGGGGCACTATGGTCCACCACAGAACACATGCATACAGGTCAGTCAGAGACATGGACACATATGACTCACTCATTGACCATGCCAGTATGGCTGCCTGAGACATACCTCCCTGGACTACATGATAGGGAACATAGAATGGATCTCTCAGCATGTGGCACAGGCCAGTATGAGCCTGATCTTGGTTGCCAACATACCCTCACCAGGTATGCTACCACTATATGTGGGAAGGGTGTTGTATGTCTACATTATGCTCAGTCTCCACTGTCATTCATAGGGTATCCGCTGGCTGTCAACGTGTGCTTACATGCTAGGGAAGCCACAATGATGTGCAAGGGTCATCTTGCACGTCACACCCATGGCCCGATGTATAATGGCAAAGCTCCTTGATACACACATACTGCCTTATGCTGCAGGACATGGTTTACATAGCCACCTCCGTGGGTATCACACAGGTTAGGACACTAACAGTGCTGCTACACAACAACAGCAGTGTACACCGGAAGATGCATGCACCAGGCATTGTCCTCAGCATGGTGAACTGCAATGTCTGTGCAGTACCAGATTCCTGATTCATGGCTCACAGGTGTTACCCATCACTGACAGGTTATGCCCCATACCATGCCTGTCGTCCCCTACACATGTAACACACATGGACAGGGGGGTGGTATCCCAAGGTACCACAGATACACACACCTCCAGGTTGTTGGCACAGCACAAAGCATCAGGGCCTAATCATGTGCAGCTAACAGTGTGTCGGACTGCCATCTGGTTCATAGCTTGGCACACACAACCCTCCCATACACAGGAAGACCACCTATCCTCCATAACACTGGCAATATGACAGTCTCAAGAACTGTGTTTATATGGCTGGACTGCATCCAGCCAAACATTGTGCATGAGCATTACTGTAGCTACAACACACTAGTTGAAGGGTTCACAGCATGTGGTCACTGAATTGCAGTGGAATGACATGTTACCACTACCACAACAGGTGGGAACATGCAGCACCTGTACATCGACTACATGTACACTATATGGCCCAGACCAGATGTGTATCCCCTGCTGTAGGTATTTCACCATATACACCCACACTGTATAGAGACATACCACGTGCGGACCCTGCACAGTAAGACACAGTCATATTGGTATACATTGCAAATACCATTTATCCACTCGAGGCATGTGTCAGACATGGTAACTACTGCAGGTCACAGGTATTTATGTGGATGTGTCACACACATACATCATGTGTGCAATGTCATTGCTGGTTTAGGCAATGGCATGCATTGTTATGTACAAAGACCCACACAAGGTCATACTGTGTGACACAACCACACGTGGCAGTTGTGGGTTACCAAAACATACCTATCTGTACCCTGACAATGGTAATAGACACAGTAGCAGAGCGCACTATTGGTATTACTAGCCAACTAGCCCTGTTTGGCTGTGCTGATAGTGTGGTGACATCCCCTGTGTTTACTGGGGGAGTATGCAGCATTTGGTGTATTGTAGTATTTGCCAAAAGGATCTGTTCTCTCACACTTGCATTTACACACATGCTACTACCCCCACATACATGCACACTTGCCATTTGCAGGATTCATTCCCCTACCTAACTAAGTCATGACACGTGAGAGAGATGCATAAGCAAAGCGCACTATTCGGTTTACTACATAGTTCCTCTTCTCTGGCTGTACTTATAGGGTGCTGACATCATCAGTATTTTGAAAGGGTAATGTGCATCAGGTAGTGTGATCTCCTGATTGCCAAAACTAACATGTTTTTCATACGGAAATGCACACACACAAACTCCCCACATCCAAACACACACACATGCCATTTACAGGTTTCAAACTCCTACCTAACTACATTACGATACTCAGGAGAGACGCATTAGCAGAGTGCGCTATTCGCATTACTGGGAGGCTTCCCTTCTCCTGCTGTACTTATAGGGTGCTGACATCATCTGTGTTTAGAAAGGGGAATGTGCATCCTGTAGTGTGTTCTCCCATTTTCCAAAAGGGACATTTACCTCACACAAAACTGCACACACACTAACCCCCCCTCATCGAAACACACACACTTGCCATTTGCAGGATTCAAACCACTACCTATGTTATGACACTCGAGACGGATGCATTAGCAGAGCGCGCTATTCGCATTACTGGGAGGCTTCCCTTCTGCTGTACTTATAGGGTGCTGACATCATCTGTGTTTAGAAAGGGGAGTGTGCATCCTGTAGTGTATTCTCCCAGTTGCCAAAAGGGACATTTACCTCACACAAAATTGCACACACACTAACCCCCCTCATCCAAACACACACACTTGCCATTTCAGGATTCAAACCACTACCTAACTATGTTATGACACTCGAGACGGACGCATTAGCAGAGCGCGCTATTCGCATTACTGGGAGGCTTTCCTTCTCCTGATGTACTTATAGGGTGCTGACATCATCTGTGTTTAGAAAGGGGAATGTGCATCCTGTAGTGTATTCTCCTAGTTGGCAAAAGGGATACTTCTTTCAAACAGTCTTGAACACACACTAACCCCCTCCACACAAACTGAGCATGTACAGGATTCAAACCCCTACCTAACTATGTTATGACACTCAAGACGGACGCATTAGCGGAGCGCGCTATTCGCATTACTGGGTGGTTTCCCTTCACCTGCTGTACTTATAGGGTGCTGACATCATCAGTGTTTAGAAAGAGGAATGTGCATCCTGTAGTGTGTTTTCCCAGTTGCCAAAAGGGACATTTCCTTCTCGCAGCCTTTCACACACACAAACCCCACTCACACACACACACACACACACACACACACACACACACACTGAGCATTTGCAGGATTCGAACCCCTACCTAACTATATTATGACACTTGAGGGAGATGCATTAGCAGAGCACACTATCTGAATTACTGGGCATCTGTTCTGCACCTCTAGTATTTATAGGGTGCTGACATCTTTATTTCTACAGAGGTATGTAGATGTAGTACTACCTGTCAGGTGGGGGATAGCATATATATATGCATTTGCAGCCACCTACGTCAGGGTCAGATATGCACGTCGCACTGGCAGGTTATGTTCTATACCATGCTTTGGGACCACAGGACCTGTAACACACAACACAACCAGTACAGAACACCACACCCACATCCAGGACACACACTTAGCTTCCCTGGGAACAGTGCCAGGATATGCAGGTGTTCACATACACCATTCCAGTTGTTAACATCAGGTACAGGCATATTGTGTGTGAGAACTACTCAGGCCTCTACCACTTTACCCTACAGCCTCTACAATTTGGGGGTCCATGTGCTATGGCAGAACCACACGCCACAGCCACATGGGTGAATACATATTGCACCTGTCCATCTGCAACGTGGGTACTCACTGTTCCACACCAGAGGTAGACCACCATTGTTGATATCTGACCATACCCACCTTTCCCTGGACATCCATATCCCATCTCCACCCCCAGGCAAGGTTGTCAGTGCACACAAACTGGGTTTAGCACAAGCAGACTCTACACTTGTGTAGACTGGGGTGGATGACTTCAGAGGACCCATGCTGGAGGACTATACTGGCCACTCAGCATAATCCTTGACAATTGCATTCTATGAGCATGTGTACAGTTTGCATTGGTCATGTTATCCCACATATACCCATGACTGCTCCACAACAAGACACCTGTCAGCTGTACACCAGCCATATATGCCTGCACAACAGACAGAGTGACCTAATACATTGCAGAGCTGTAGCCCACAGAGGGAGGACATCTGTGAACAGTTCCGGCATGGCACTTCATTCACACATACTCATTACAACACAGTGTTGACAGTGGAATCGTCCAGAGAATGCAGATAGGGCTCCTCTCAGTCTGTTATTGACGGACACCTACTGTCAGAGATCCTCAGCAACCCTCTCACAGCACACACCGACAACATGGCTGTGGCTTAGCACATTCAATCCCTGAGACCTCCACGGTGCCCCTGCTTGACAGAGGCACAGCCCGCTAGCCTCACGTTGCCTTCTGTGACCTACTTTACAGTGGCACAGTAGCCTACTATCCTGGGAATGCAGATGCCAAGCGCACACTGGCTGAGCTGTCATTCCCTAGGGCAAGAAGCCTAGTATTGACCTCTACACACATATGTTCAATTGTCGGATGCACAATATTTGTTGTGCTGTTCTGTTTGCAGGTCTTTATTGCCATAGCATTCCCTGTTCCTATGACCAACTTATGTATCTGTGGAAGATGTTTGCATATGACAGCGATCCACTATATCACTTATGTATCTGTGGTCATTTACTGTGTGCACTGGGCTGATTGCGGTGTTGTGGTTGGTTCCTGGACTGACACGTACAAATACCAGATATGTGTGGCCAACTGCTAAATGGAGATGTGGCCTAAGTGTGTGAGCATGCCCAGTTCAGCCTTTCCATGGCATGTTGTCTGACATATGCCTCATTTATCAAAGTGTGCGAGCATGCCCAGTGTGAGCTTTCCATATGTTGCACTCTGAAGTCCACCACATATTTGGGTGTGTGTGAACATCGACAACATCGCACGTTTATGGTTGTGTGTTGGGTGTCATGTTGTGTACTAACTGGCCAACTGCTTCATGTCTGCCACAACAGGGATTATACTGTGCCTGCAGGGATTGCATGGGATACTTTGCAGACAGTTCTCAACATACTTTCATAATGACCTAACACTGTAGTACCGTATAGTGTACTGGTTTGGTACTTTCACTGTGGTGGACAGTATCCTGGGCTTTAGTCCTATGACTGCTTGACATCTTCATAGTGAGCACAACAGACTGTGTAGGGGCCAGTTGTGCACATATGACCATGTTGCAATATGTTCAGATATGGACTACCTACACCAGGCTCGTCCAACATTGCTAGTGTATTCCACAACATGGGTGGACATTGGCAAACACTAGCGATGTTCCCTAGGCCATTTCTGATGCTAGTCACAGGGTGTGTTTGTCCTTCGACACACATTGTAACTGGAGTTTGCCATGACATATGTCATGGTTAGTATACTGTGCCTCCGTCTACCTCTGATATAACAGTGATACCCAGGGTTAGCCAACCATCTCCCATACACTCATCAGGATGCCTCTTGAGGGGTGTCGATATGTGGCTCTCTGGCTGACCTGTACCAGGAGTTTACTGAAGTGTGGGGGTGCCTTCTGTGTTATGGATCATTCTGTACAGCTTGTCCTATGTATGTCAGTGCTGGGGTTCATGTCTCTCGTGCATAGCTCACTGCCATTCAGATTGTACAAGGTGCAACATGTTCATTCATTCCAGGTTGGACATGGCTTCATACATCAGGCACAGCTTTCCTGTAGCTGGGAAGGATGACAGTGTGTGGGGCTGCAGTTTGTTTACTCAGGCAACACATGGCATCTGTTCATGCACTTTGCTACCCCTGGTGGGGTACTGTTGTGGACTTTACAGTTGATGGAGGTGTCTGCTGCGGTATATCCCACAGGGGCTATTGTAGTCAGTTGTGACGCTGATGGAGGATGGCTGCAGAGCCACAGTGATTTCCCCTTATCTACATCTGCCAACCTTCATGTTTGTGTGGGTATATGGTACATGTTTCTGCGAACACTACAGCCACATGTTTGTCCAGTGCAGGATATTTATCACCTTTTGTACCCAGGTCTCACATTACATGTTAGGTACCTCATGGGTTAACACCTGTGTGGTAATTTGTGGGCACTTACTGCATATCCACGGTGGTTGTCTATACACAGTTCTGCAATTAGCTTGCTGACAAGGCTATGGCTACAGTTGTCTGTTTGTAGGTGGCCCTTTTGTGGGTTGCTTGTGTCAGCTGGGGGTCGGATATGGTGGGCTCTTTGTACTACTCTGCATACATGCTCAGTCACAGTCCTTCCATGTTGGCCTATACCTATGGGACATATATACAGAACGGGGGTAGGGGGGCCAAGACCAGGCCTTGTGGGATGCCATTCATATCCGCTTTGTAGTCTGACATGGATGCGGCATGTCTGACCATGTCAGGTCTGTCCTTGGTCTGGTTTGCAACCCCTGTACTGACATAGGGGTGTATATTTAAGCTGGTGAACATATCCATACTGAACTCGTATGGTATTGTCTAGAAGCATGTGCACGGTCCAGCCACACTGTGTGGACCACATTGCCCTCATCAATGACCTTAATGACTGCTTCAAATGGGTCAGACATGTTTAGGGGCAAGTTCTGCAGTTACAACAGCCACACTGTGTAGGGTCCAGTATCAGTAGGTCCACAATAGCCTTCTGTCTGCGGTACATACTGATCCTTTCCATAGCTGTGCAGAACAAGCTTGTCAGGATCCTGGGGTGGTAGTTTGGAGTATCTATTCAGGCAACACCTTTGTTGTGATGAACCACTGTTGTTGTACACTGCTCTTTGGGTACATATCCTGTGGTAAGGCTGACATTGGGCAGTAGTGTGATTTGGCATTCCATTATTCTTGGAGTCCATGTTGGCCTCAGCACAGGACACCATCACATACCTTTGCTGCTGTGTGTTCTGCTTTGCAGATGATGGCTGTTACCTCAGCATTTGCAATGTCAGGGGACCATCAGTCTGCTGGGATAGGTATTTTGCACTCGGGGGGGGGTGTTTGCACTACACCTGACAGGTTGTATGTTAGCAATATGTGTGTGTGTTTGGTATGTTGTTTGTAATATCTGTGTGATTCGGAGCATATCTGTGGATGCCCAACATGGTTCCTACCATCAGTTGGGTAAGCCTTGTGATTATCCTTAGTGTCCTGTACGTTTTGTATCTTCATAGGTTCATGGGTTCATACTAGGATAGACACCCTAGGCCATTAGTACGCCTAGCCAGAGTGTGTGTGTCTTTCACCACCCCTTGCTATGTTCAATTATGGCCATTTATGAGGTTCTTCACTGTGCCTCTGTCTGGTCGTGACACAGTGAGGACCCCCAGTATACATGTACAGTCATCCATCCACTTGGCAATATTCCTGTTGAGGGGTGTCAGTGAGGGGCTCTGCCTATCATGGATTGGGATCCTGTTTCTGGGTGTGGGGAGCCTATGGGTTATGTATCTGTCCCTCCAGCACATCTTATTTCATTATGTGTTGAGGCTGACATCTGTGACTCTCACAGCTCCAATGGCTTTGATTTCCTGTGGTGTAGCATGTCCATTACTCCTGTGTTGGACATGGCCTTGTACAACAGACATACAATGCCTCTGTGTAGGCAGTGTGTGACTGCAGTCAGCTGGGGTGTCTACAGCCAGGCGGCATATGACATATATTTCACACCCTTTATCCTGTTGGTGGGGTAACTATGAGGTCTTCCGAACCGCTGCAGGTGTCACGTACGGTACATCCCATATGAGTCACTGTACTAGATTATGGGTCTGATAAGGGAAAAGTACAGCAGCACAGTGACCTCTGTTGATGTTGATGTGAATCCTTTCATGATACGGTGTCCAGTATCGACAGTCTTCATAGCCACATTGGCATTGTGGGTGTCACATGACAGATTAATGTCGACCTGTGTCCCTAGGTCCCTGATTACTCCTTGCATACATAATGGTTTGACACCTATGTGGTAATTTGTGTGTACCTTGTTTGGTATTTGGTGGGACATTCATACTGTCCAGTGTCTTTGGATGTCTGGGTGGAGTTCTTGTGTGTGAGAGTGTGGTCTGTTGCATGCTACAGACTGTTCAGCAGTTTTGACTACAGTTATGTGCACATGGGTGGTGTCCGCTGCTTTGTGCATTGTCAATTACCTGGCAATATGGGTGTCTGTGCTGCATATGGATACTCCCCCTCCTTTGATGTTTTGGTGCAGGTGTTGGGGCCATAACACATGATATGTGGTATAACCTAGTAGTGCTGGTGTGCTATCACTAGGCTTGCAGCAGGCTTCTGTCACTGCACAGACATCAATGTTCTCCATAATGGGAAGTGCCTCAGGGGCATGCATATTGCAGTTTACACATCTGGCATTGGTCAGCATTACCCTTATGTTTCCTACCACTTATGTTTTCTAGGGTGGTGAGTAGTCTTTTTGGCCTTGCCTACATACGGCTCTATGGAGGCGGCAAAGGCCTTATCCAGTATCCAGATGCACATGGGTAACAGCTGAAAGCCATCCCTGGAACAGCAGCATGGCTCGTCATGCTTGACATCTCAAACAGACACGCATTAGACCCTCTTGGACTGACAGCTGTAACTGTGCCAGCTGTTAAACATGAGCATTCTGTGTTTGTACTGTGGCATCACTGTTGGTAAGGGTTGGATGCTGCACACAGCCAGTGTCATCCCGCCCTGGGGTACATACTCAGAGGCACCATCCATGTGTCTTTTGATGTTGACCAGGGAGGTACATCTCGGGTAATTCACACCAGCATGGACATTGAATGCATCATATTTCGCTTCCTTTGGGGTGACCTGCGTACTTGTGTTATGTGGCATTTTGTGGCAGCCTACAAGCAGCTTACTCTACCCTTTCCCTTGTTCAGTCTGGTGAGTGGGACAGCAGTGTGTCTGCCTATACAGACACCTATTACGACTGTACCAGGCATGTTGTTTCTCCTTCTGGCCTGTGACTGTTTGGCACACCAGCTTTGCGTACTATTCGTTGCATGTGCTATGTTTGAAGGTTGTGGTTGCTTGTGATCTACTTTGGAGGCTTCTGTTGGTGTGGTGTGTTTGTAATTAAGGCCTCCGGGAATATTTGTCTGTGTTTATGTGTTTGGTTTACAGTTGTGGTAGGTCTATGTGGGACTGGGTTTGTGGTGTATGTGGTTACCTTCTCCTCCTGACTAGTTTTGACAGTACTGAGTTGGTGGAGCTCAACCTCTGGTTTGGATACATGGATGCATCTATCACATATATTTGTATTTATTGGGGGGTGTTGTGGTTGTCTGTGTACTTGGTACTGGTGTCACATTGCCTCTGGATTCACAGATTCTACTTGTTGTGGCTGGACTGGTATCTACATTCTCCATACTGTGTGCGTTTACACTGCACACATCTTGCTGTTTATACATCTGTCATTGGGTAGCATTACATTTAGGTTCCTATCCCTTGTAGAACCTATGAAGGTGGGTTTGTGTTTTGAGACTTACCTATTCAGGGCATGCTGTGGGTACTGACAGCCTTTGCCGGTATCCATGGGGCATGGCATGATAGGTGCACGCCACCCCTAGCAGGTGGTGCATCATGTCAAGCTCAGCATGTCTTCCCAGCCTGAAACACATTGGCTCCCCTTTGACTAACTGCATTACTTCAACCAGTTATTGCACTTAATCATTCCATCGTCATTTTGTGGCTTCATGCTTGGTGAGGGTGGATGTTAGTCAGGGTGCTCAGGTGTGCATATAGTACATGGTGTTACATTACTTAACACATAGCATTCATGCCTCAGGTGGTGCTGCAAGGCTGCCTCTGTTGGATGCGCATATTACACTTCCCTGTACATGTTTGTGAGCAGGTCATGTCATTTTAGGCATCCATGTTATTATTTGAGTGAGTCAGAGGGGGTATCATTCCCAGGGTTCCTACTGAGCCAGTGTATGTGCTATGCATTGCCTCTTTGCCAAGGCCAGGGCATACTGGGCACGCCTCCTTCTGCCTACTGGGGCAGGCTCAGGTTGTTCCTCCTCTGAGTCGCGCTCTGCCTGTGATGGCCTTGGCAATGGTGGGGGGCTGTTTGGCCCGGCCCTATGCTGGTCCTGCTGCAGCTGTTTTCACAAGATCATATTATGTAGCATAGCACATACCATGACAATTTGGGTACATGTAGTTGGTGTGTACTGCAAGGCTCCACCAGATGTGTCCAGACACTGGAACTGTGACTTGAGCAGCCCAAACACACGCTCTATTACATTACGTGTTTGTGCGTGTGCCTCATTATGGCATTCCTGTTCAGGTGTGTGCGCATTTCTGATGGGTGTCATCAGCCATGGCTCCAGTGCATAACCTGCATCCCCCACTAGGTGTCCATGTGGGATGTCCCCATTGGCAAATGTCTGGTACAGCTGTGTCAAATGCCAGATGTGGGAATCGTGGTAACTCCCAGGGCAGCCAGCACACACATTCATTATTATGCCCTGGGAATCACACACAACCTGGCAGTTGATGGAGGGGAAGCCCTTGCGGTTAATGTAGGCCCTACCCCGCTCACCGGCTGGTGCTTTGATGCGTATGTGTGTGCAGTCTATTGCACCCAGTACCTCAGGGTATTCTGCTATTTGCTGGAAGAGACGCATATTGCTGGCCAATACCTCCCGGGCATTGGGGAAATATACATGATCACCGACATGTGCTGACATGGCATCCAGGAACTGGTGCAGTACCCTGGAGGCTGATGCCTGTGATATCCCCATCATATCGCCAGTTGGTCTCTGGAAGGTACCTGTTGCTAGTATTCTTAGGCCAACACATACCTTGGTTTCCACTGGGATGGGTTCCCCTCTGTTGGTTCTGTGTGTGAGGCGTGGCCTGCACAGTTCAACAATTTGCTGCAGGAGCTCTCTGTCCACTCTATAGCGCTCTACTATCTCCAGCTCA
Source organism: Protopterus annectens (assembly GCF_019279795.1). Taxonomy (NCBI): domain Eukaryota; kingdom Metazoa; phylum Chordata; order Ceratodontiformes; family Protopteridae; genus Protopterus; species Protopterus annectens. Next base: position 438,688,621 of record NC_056732.1, on the reverse strand, counting down.
TGTAACCCGTGGTAGGCGACCCTGGGCCTGTACACTCTTCTCTGTCTCCTCACTGTGGGTTGTCTGGCACCATCTGCGTTGTCACCACCCTCAGCAAGTCGCCTATGTCTCATTATGACAGCTATGGCAGCCCCTAACATTTCTGCTCTGAGTTCAGCTTTTTCAGTTTTCACTTCTATTAGCTTACTCCTGTCTTGCAGTGTCTCTTAAGGGAAACATCCTGCACTACTGTTTGCAGAGTTTTAAGTGCTGGGCTGGGCTACTATTCTGCCTGTGAAATTGCCTGCTTCTAATTGTTTTCACCTGCTAGCTTCAGCAGTTATCCTTGCTAGCTTCCTATTAATTCTGTTGCTTCCTTTTTCCTCTCGGTTTCCTCTGGGGGAAGCAACATGCATACTATCAGAAACACGCTCACAGTGGCTTACACGTGCTTACACGGTTCAGAATCTACTTATTCCGGTTAAAACGCGTGTACACCCGCACAAACACTGTTACACGTCTACCAACAGCCTGCAACATACTCAGCCTGCCCTACACGCGCGCACACCCACGCAAACAGTGTTAAACATCTCCCAACACGCTCCCACATGCTCAGACTGCCTTACACGTGTGCACACTGTCCTACTCACGCTTCATGGCGCGCACACGTGCGCATGCACGCTCAGCAGGAAACTTTGGTGTAAGTAACAGTGTACACCTTCCATTTCTTGACTTTCTATGACTTATCTAGTGGCACACCTCTTTCCATGATCTGTGCCTGTCATCTGTCATGTTACACTGGCCTCCAATGAACTGCATTTCTTTCTACCATTCCCCCCTGTGATGTCACCTATCTCCTACTCTATTCCTCCCCCTTATGTATCTCTTACACTATTCAGACTGTGCTCATTTGCTATGTGACTGTGAGATTCAGTATCCGTACCCTCATTTACATGAGATTGCCTACTAATGCTTAGTTACATGTCTTAGACTCAGCTTCTCCCCTTAGCAACCACTACACGGTGGCCATGATGTTTTTGGTCTGCTGGTCCCTACATTGTCATTCCATGTATTGCATGAAACCCACATTTGTGGGTTTATAACCTTCTTTTTTATGTTTTTATACAGCGCAGCCCGTTTGCGCAGGGCTGAGCTGGGTTTAAACATCGGCGATCGCCAAAAAAAAATATATAATTTTATTATTTTGGCATCGGGTTATATTGCCAATGGCCACATATTTGGCCATTGGCATGCTGCCTGAGTCATATGCAACCTTTTTTTGGAGCTGACATGGCTCCATTGTGGAATCTGCAGAAACGTACTCAGTTGTCAACTGAGTACATTTCTGCAGCTAAAACGTCTCTTACATGGACTGGTTTCTGCTTCGTGGATCGCTAATATACCTCATTTGCATACCTTTCGGATGCAAGTGAGGTATTTAGCATGTCCACGCCCAGTCCATGTAAGAGACGTTTTAGCTGGTCTCTTACACGGAGCTTAGGGCTGTTCCTGGATCGCGAGGCTTGCATGGAGTGTTGCACGTCTCTTACACTCCATGCAAGCCTTCGTGAATCCTGCCCTCTGATTAACCCCAAATAAAGTTCAGCTGACCTAGTAGGATTTTCCTGACATTTACTCAGTTGCCTGCTACAGCAAAAGCCATGGTTCGCAGAGAGCTTACAACACATCAAAGGGATCTCATTGTTGTAAGGTATCAGTCAGGAGAAGGGTACAAAAAAATTCCACAGCATTGGATATACCATGCAACACAGTGAAGACAGTCATCAAAAAGTGGAGAAAATATGGGACAACAGTGACGTTGCAAAGAACTGGATGTCCCTCCAAAATTGATAAAAAGACAAGACGAAAACTGGTCGTGGAGGCTGCAGGAATTTCTGGCAAGTACTGGTTGTATACTACATGTGACAACAATCTCCTGTATTCTCCTAATGTCCGGACTATGGGGTAGGGTTGCAAGATGGAAGCCTTTTATTACACAGAAAAACATCCAGGCCCAGCTAAAATTTGCAAAACAATACATCAAGTCTCCCAAAAGCATGTGGGAAAATGTGTTATGGTCTGATGAGACCAAGGTTGAACTTTTTGGACACAATTCCAAACGGCACGTTTGGCGCAAAAACAACACTTCACATCACCAAAAGAGCACCATCCCCATGGTGAAGCATGGTGGTGGCAGTATCATACTTTAGGGTTGCTTGTCTTCAGCTTGAATTGGGGTTTTAGTCAAGGTGGAGGGAATTATGAACAGTTCCAAATACCAGTCACTTTTGGCCCAAAACCTTCAGGCGCCTGCTAGAAAGCTGAAGATAAAGAGGAATTTCATCTTTCAACATCAACAAAAGAATGGCTTCACCAGAATAAAGTTTTGGAATGGCCCAGACCTAAATCCAAAAGAAAATCTGTGGGGTGACCTGAAGAGGTCTGTGCACAAGAAATGCTTTCATAATCTGACAGATATGGAGTGCTTTTGCAAGGAAGAGTGGGCAAATATTGCCAAGTCAAGATGTGCCATGCTGATAGACTCCTACCCAAGAAGACTGAATGGTGTAATTAAATCAAAAGGTGCTGCGACTAGTTTAAGGGTGTGCACACTTATGCAACCAGCTTATTGTATGTTTTTTATTTTTTATATTTTTCCCCTAACAGATTTGTTTGTTTTTCAATTGAATTGTACAGGTTATAGGTCACATTAAAGGTGGGAAAAGTTTTGAAATTATTTTTTTACATCACAAAAACCTGGCATTTTGGCGGGGGGGGTGTACACTTTTTATATCCACTGTATACACACACACACACACACACACACACACACACACACACACACACACACACACACACACATGCCTAATCAAACATTGAATGCGCATAATACAGTGAAGATAGAAAGAATGATCATTTTAGATCAAATCTAAAATTATCAAAATCAACATTTTTTTTGCAGTTTGGCAAGCCCCAAGCAACCCCCCTTCAAACCCCTCCACACACCCTGCTAATTTGTATTTACCAACTCCAAGATCCCACAACAGTGAGGTAAGTGTTTCCCTGACCCTGCTACACGACAATCCCACACAAAAAAGCTGACAGCAAAAAATACATAGAAAAGAATGTTCACTCGTATGAGCATTCACTCTTATTTGCAGCCTCAAAAAGTGTCTGCTATTGTGACCTGTGAACATATATGAAAATTTTCAAAAATGTACTACAAAGTCATGCAAATGGTTGCAAAAGGCCATTAAGGAGTGATATGCAAACTGGATATCACCTAAAACAATTTTCATTTCTGTGCAGTCATTAGTATTTATACAAGTCTGACTGAAGTACAAGAACTACAGCAACATTAAAATTACTCTGGCACTAGTGCAGGATGTGAAGCACTGAAAGCTGCAAGAAGAAATGAAGAAAGCTCCTAGCAACACTGGCTATATATGACTGTCTCATACACCAGTCAACATTTTATGGAACATTGGTGATAGACCAGTGAGTCTTTAAAGACCAAGAGACTGCTGTCAAACTCTGGCAGGGAATGGAGACAGTTAAGGTGGGAAACCCAAATGTCATGATTTAGTGTTAGTGGCCTTCCCCAAACAAGACTCAATAGTATTAATTTTAACAATGAACGGCAATATCATGCATAATGTCCTGACAACTTATCTTTCTGTTTTGCAATCATGGTTATACCCTCAGCAATTACAAAGATATCATTCCATCATCTAATCAAACTCACATCAGTCATCTTTGCTAGACTTAACTGAAGGAAACTGTAGCGCAGTAACATGGTCCACATGAAAACAGATTGGGATACTATCCACAATGCACTAAACAAATCTGCTCCACATTTTGACAACACATTCTATATCATCTGATTCATGAAAACCTACTAGAAAGGCACAACTACATAGGAAACCTCAACAGAACATCCTTTAGTAAAATCACAAAATTAATACAAATATGCAAAAAAAAGGGCTCTACTTAGCATTTGAAAACTACCTTAGTAATAAAGCTAGCATAAAGTACAGAAACTACTTTTTAAACAATTCTTCCAGATCTAATAAAGAACTCGATTAGATCCTAAAAGGTTAAAAATAAAAAAAGAAGTTATGTGCTCACAATAACATTCCATTTTTACTGTCACTTTTTCATCTCTCCTCACAAATGGGGGTCCGGATCTGATCCATTGGATGTGATTCGGCTGTTACTAAGCTCATGGCAACATAAAAGCTCTTGGATACCTCCCTTTACCCGCAATGCATCTCTCCTTGTCACCTCAGAGCTTGTCTGTTAAACTTATCCCCATATAAAACAGGCAATGAACTTAAGTCTGAAAATTTTTAAGGAGACCACTTCTGGATTTTTGGAAATTTTGCTTCCATTCAGAAAACCCAAAGGAACAGGGCTGGGTGGAGGGGATGTGAGGAGAGATGAAAAATTGACAATACAGATGGAACGTTATTGGTGAGTCTTCTTTACCTGATATTGTCAATTTTTCATCTCATCCTCACATATGAGACTGAATCCCCAGCTTCCTTTATCCCGGGTGAACTCATGGGAGGATGTTTCTCAGAACCATCGAACCAAAGAAGGCTCTTCTCCTAGAGACAAAATCCAACTTGTAATGAGTGGTAAAGGTATGATGATCGGCCTATGTGTCCACTGCACAAATTTTGTCCATGGAGGCATTAGTCTGGAAGACTTTGGATGTGGCCATGGCTCTGGTTGAGTGAGCTCGAATAGGTTTGAAAGGATTTATACCTTTTGTGGTGTAAATAAAAGAAATGCATTCGGAGAGCCATTTTGATAAAATAACTTTGAATACTGGTAGGCCTTTCCTAGGGCCTGCAAAGGCAACAAACAATTGACTTGCTTTCCAAAACTTTTTAGTCCTATGCAAATAGAAACATAACTGTCTATGGACATCCAATAAATGTAGAACATATTTGCCTTTGTTGTTGAAGCTAGGAAAGAAACCGTGCAAATGTATGGCCTGATTAATATTTGTTTGTGAAACAACTTTTGGCAGAAAGGAGAGGTTGGTACACAGACAGACACTGTCTTTATGAAAAATCAGATACGGAGACTGTGAAGACAGTGCCTGGATTTCTGATATTTGTCTGCAGATGTAATAACACTAGAAAGATAGTTTTCCAAGATAGAAATTTAACATCACAAGTCACTGCAGGTTCAAATGGTGGCTGAACAATTAGAAGTAGTACTAAATTAAGGCCCCCATGGGGGAGAGGGAGCCTTGTGAGAAGGCCTTAACAATAGGGCCCCTTTTAAGAAGGCTTTGCAAAGTTTGTGAGAAATGAGAGAGGTTATCCTTCCCAATATGAAAATCTGAAATGGCTGCTAATTGTACTTTAATTGCAGAGGCAGCTACAACATTATTAAAAAGTTAGGCTAAGAATTCTAGAACAGAGTGAATAGGTGCCATGAGGGGACTACATTGTGCTGTTGAGCCCAAATTACAAACCTCTTTGAGTGAATGACTTATGAGAGGACATCAAAATATAATGGACCAGTGAGGAGAGCATGGATTGTCTGGCAATAAATGGAATTGAAGGAACCAAGCTGTCAGCTTGAGGTTGTGAAGGTTGGGATGAATCATTCCTATTGGGTGTGAACAGAAAGTCTGGAATGGGTTCCAGGATCCAAGGTTTGCCCTGTAGACGAGGCCAGAGGAAGGTATGCCAGATTTGTTGAGGCCAATACGGGGCAATGAGGATTACTGTTCACTTCAACCCGTTTGCTTTCTGAAGGAATTTGGGAATCAAAGGAATTGGGGGAAAGGCATACAATAGACTGGGAGGCCAACTGTGTGTGACAACATCCGTAGGGGAGTTCCCTGGTAGGGGGAGTAGGGCAAAGTAGCTGCTGCATTTATTGTTTAGGGGAAATGCAGAGAGGTCACAGCAAGGCTGGTCCCATCTTTGGAAAATGTCCTTCACTACTGCCTGGTTGATGCACCACTTGTGAGACATGAGGATAGATCTGCTCCATTTGTCTGCTATCAGGTTGGACTTTCCTGGAATGTGCATTGCTATAAGAAAGCAGTTGGATGAGATCGCCCATTGCCACACACTGAGTGCTTTTCGACAAAGAGGTTATGACCTGGTTCCTCCTTGCTTGTTTATGTACCAGACCACTTACATGTCTGACTGAATCACCAACATTCCTAGAGGAAGAGCATTCTGAAATGCATGCAATGCTAGAAGAGCTGTCCTCATCTCAGGGATGTTTATGCACAAATTGGCCTCGTCTGCAGACCTTGTTCCTTAAACTGTCTTCCCCAGATAATGCCCCCCACCCTATCTAGGAAGCATCCATGGTCACATTGGCCTGTGGTTGAGGGGGAACAAAGGGTTGACCTTGTGTCAACTGTTCTGACTGAATTCACCCATAAGAGGGTCCATTTGCATGTGTTTGTTATGAGAATTTGATGAGACATCATTTGGTGGATAATTGACCATCGGGCAGCTAGAAGCCATTGAAGTATCTGCATGTGAAATCTGGCTATTGGAACTAACACTATTACTGCTGCCATTGATCATAAAACCTGTAGAACATGAAGAGAAGCTACCTTCTTGTTTCAGATTAATTTGTGTGTTTTTCACCTGATTGTTAACACACTCGGGGGGGGGGGGGGTTATTTTGCAATTATCTGAGTGGAGTCCAAAAGTGCTCCTATGAACTCCAGTGTTTGAGAAGAGTCCAGGAGCGATTTTTGGTAATTTATTGTTATGCCTAGTTCTGCACAAATTTAAAGTCTCTTGCATGGATAAGCCTGGTCGGGGTGGATATGAGCCAGTCATCTAAATAAGGAAACACCTGGAATCCTTGTCCTCTCAGGTGAGTCGCAACCACTGCCATGCATTTGATGAACACTCTGGGGTGGTAGTGAGACCAAAGAGCAGTGCTCTGAACTGGTAATGACTGGCTCCCAACCAAAGGCATAGGTATCTTCTGGAGCATCTGCCCATTTTTATATGGCAATACACATCCTGAAGATTTATAGAGCACATCCAATCGTCCCGCTCCAGGAAAGTAAGTATAGACTGCACTGTGACCATTTGGAACTTGCAATATGGAACTGACTTGTTTAATCTGCTGAGATCCAGAATAGGTCTCCAGTCCCCTATTTTCTTTGAACCAAAAAGAACCTAGAGTAAGTTCTGAATCCTCTCTGGTCTCAGGGGACCTCTTGGACGACTCTTTTTCCAGCAGTTTTTCAATTTGAATAACTGCTTGATCCCTTTAACTGGGTGGAACGTCTGGGATGTTTCTGTTAGGGGGTTGTTGAGAAAAGGGAATTTGGTAACCTATGGATATTATCCTCTGCACCCAAAAATCAGAAGTTATCTTCTGATAGGCTCTCCAGTGGTGGGATAGTCAACCCCCGATTGCTTCCAGAGGTGGACAATCAGGCCTCCTTTCAAAAGCACTGAAAGGGTTTCCTGAAGGAATGACTCTCAGAACTCCTTGGTTCTGTGGGCCTCCTCTGCCACGAGGACAGCGTCTCCCATTATCATGCTCCATCTGCCTATGGGAGAAAAATCTCCACGTGTGCCCTAGTAAGATGCCTGAGACTTCTTGAACCACATTTTTCTGCCACTTCTCTAACCTTTAGGATAGTGTCTCTGAGGAGCAGAAAAATGTATGCCCACAGCAGAAAGGGTATTACCACCTTCTTTTCTTTCTTTCTCACACCTGGATAGTGTATCTTTGGCTTTGGAACCAAAGAGGGATGTGCCATCAAACGGGGCATTGACAAAGACTTAAAAGGCTCCACAAAACTGCATAGGCATATCCAAGCATGCCTCCTCACAGATATGCCGGAACCCACCTCTCTACTCATTCTTTCAGCTGCATGCATGATGAGCCTCATGAAACAGTTAGCTACAGAGTGTAGGGTTGCTAACTGGGAAGCTACCTTTTCTTGTGCTTCCTCAGCTACTGTGCCTTCAAGAGTATCTGGCAGTTACTTGATCAGATCCCTTTGCAACCTGGTGAAATGGGAAAGGTAGTTCAGCGATCGCAAGGCAAAAGTCACTGAAGAGACAACTATCTTCCTTCATCTGTCATCCTGGAATCCTTATTAGGAGGATGAATAGTGAAACTCTCCCCTAAAAGCTCCTTCTTGGTTGCCTCCACCATGACCATGGTGTCAATATCATGTTAGGGCATGAATAAACAAGTCTTCGTGGGTTCTGTTCAAGCAGCTTTATTATATACAAACACATTACTACTGTTGACTATTGACTGTAACTTAAGTAACGTATACACAATTAATGACTATGATCATGAATGCTCACTCCCTAGCTGCTCCTTCCAAATGGCAATAAGGTTGTGCATTTGTGCGGGCTATAAATGTGCACATACAGCCTTGCATGCTTCTTAAAGATATAAGCACACACACTTTACACTCTGATCTACATCCTCTCTCTTTGAGAACTAGACCATGCAATTGTTATGACTGTTTGGCATACAGAAATCACAGGTAATCCAGACATCCATTATACAATATTAAACATATAGGCATGTACAATCAAGCCCACATTGCTGTGTATTTCACACTTGGTTTAGACACTCATCCATATCGTGACATAAAATTGGGAATTAGATTTAGAAATTGGACAGTTTCAGCAAAATGGATGACCTGTGGAATGTTCAAATCACTTTCTGGAACAGAATCAGACTTTTGAACACATTCTGGTCTGGAAACAGTGTCTGACTCATTCTTCGGTTTAGAGTTTGCATCACAGATACAATGTTGCAACTGCAATGATGATAATGGTTCTTGTACAGGAAGAAGGTGTTTGTGATTCCTCCTATACTCCACTCCTTTGCAATTTACCAAGTATGATCTCGGCTCTGCACAGATGCCTGTAATCTGTTCTATTTGATCACAACCTTTTGTTGTCTGAATTCGTACCATCTCTCCTTCCCTCAATGGATGAAGTAATCTGCTCGATCTGTCACAACTAGATTTCTGGTTATTATGCTTCTTAAACAACTGAGCCTTGATGGTTTTAGTGTTCTTAGATTTAGGCAGCAATAAAACTGAAGAAATAGGTAGCGTAGTTCTAGTTTGCCTGGAAAGTAGTCTGAGCAGGCGAGCCGAGAATATCATCACAGGGTACGTTTCTGAGATTAAGCAATTTAAGCATACATCGTATTGTCACGCTTTGACCTTTCAAGTTATTGCTTTGCACTCTCTACTGCTCATTCAGAGAGACCATTGGATTGAGGATATTCAGGACTACTAGTGATATGTACAAAGTCTCATTCTTTAGCAAATTTCTGAAACAACTGGCTAGTGAATTGAGTACCATTGTCAGAAAAAAGTTTGTGTGGACTACCATGAACTAAGAAATGACATTTCAACTTGGTAATAACAGCAGTTGAGGTTAAGTTTGATAGTAGATCAATCTTGAACCAATTTGAATAACAGTCTACCAAATGTAAGTAGTGTTGATTGTTCCACTTAAAGATATCAGTTGCTACAGTAGACCAAGGTAGTTCAGGAATTGGACTTAGCTGAAGTGGTTCTCTTTGCAAATATGGTCTAGTACTATTGCATACTGAACAAGAAGAAAGAACTCTATCAATGTCTTTTGATAATGAAGGCCAAAATATCAACTCTCTTGCTCTTCTCTTAGTGGATGTGGTTCCTGGGTGACCATGATGCAAAATCTGGATGTATTCTTGTTGTAAGGAAGCAGGAACAATGATTTTAGAACCTTTGAAAATAATGCCCTCTTCCATCAACAATTCATCTTTGGTTGGGAGGGTGGCCTAATGGTTAAGGTGTTTGTCTTACAAACACAAGGTTCAGGGTTCGAGTCTCACAAGGGATAATTGGCTAGGCTTAAAAAATGGCTTGCAAGGGCAGTTAGCCTAGTACTAACCTATGAATCTCGGTAAGGAAAATATGCTTGTACTTCAGGTGATACACTAGATTGTTTTGATAGCCATCCAACATTAATATGACTGAGCTTCTGTGAAATTGGATCAGTCTGAGTGTGATCTCTTAACTCAAGTCTAGTGGTGGAAAAATTACACACTGACATCACATTAAAGTCAAAAGTCTCTGCATCAAGCTATTCTGTTGTATTTCTAGGAGATCTGGATAAAGTATCAGCCAGATAGAGCAATTTGCCTTTAGTGTAGACCAGCCAGATAGAGCAATTTGCCTTTAGTGTAGACCAATTTGAATTTGTACTTTTGCAATTTGAGCATCATTCTTTGCACCTCATTGGAGTGGAATGCATAGGCTTTTTTAGAATAATAACTAAAGGTTGATGATCAGTTTCAATCTGAATAGCTTGACCATAAATATAATCATGAAACTTGGAGCATTCAAATACTATAGCAAAAAGCTCTTTCTCAATTTGAGCATACTGCATCTCAGTTTGGGTTAGCGTTCTAGATGCATAGGCTACTGGTCTGCCCTCTTGAAGTATAACTGCACCTACACCAAATTTTGAAGCATCACAGGAAAGAACAACTCGTTTGTTCACATCATAGTATCTTAACGTAGGTGATGTGGCAATCTTCTGCTTAAGGTTTTCAAATGCCTTCTGATGATGTTCCAACCATGACCATGCAACATTTTTGCATGTGAGCTCTCTTAAAGATGCTGTCTACTCACTGAAGTCTGGTTTAAATTTGACTAAATAGTTGACCATGCCCAGAAAATGTTGTAAACTTTATACATTGTCTGGCACTGACATTTCTATAATAGCTGCTTGCTTGGTCAGGTCTGGTCTCAAGCTTGTACTTCTAAACAAATGTCCTACATGATTTACCTTTACAATGTTGCAACACACGTGTGCAACTCATCAAATATCCGACTCTAAAGGTCGGGAACTGCACTTTCGAATCCTGAAAACACCGAAAGTGCTAAACAACGAAATTCGACATTCTGGGAATGTCAAATTTCTCTGAAACACCTGTCACTTCCGGGTGTCAGCAAACACTGTTATGCAGGGGGGCAAGCCCCCCTGCACCCCCTGCTAATCTGATACACTAAATCTGAGATCACATTACAGTGAGGAAAGGGGTACATGTTCCGATAGCCACAATAGTGCGATCTCCACTCAGAATGCCAAATTTACATGAGCGAATGCATACTGTCATTCGCTCATTTGTGAGTTTGGCAATTCATAGTCGTTATTCCGAACTTTTGCAAACGTCCTTTTGCACATCTGACGATCGCAAATGTGCACTTCAACCTTGTAAAGGTAAACCATCTTATGTATATAACTTCTGGAAGTCTGAATTTGCACTTTAGAGGATTGAGCTTTAAGTTTACTTCATGTGCTCTGTCTAAAACTTTCTTGAGATTTCTGTCATGCTCTGCTTCACCATTGCTTCCAACCAACAGATCGTCTACTATTATGGCACAAGGATAACCTGAAATAATTTGTTCCATTGCACGCTGAAAAACTTCACTTGCAGAATTTACTCCAAATGGCATCCTTAGGAATCTGTACCTGCCAAAAGGAGTACCAAAAGTAGTTAGAAATGAGGATTTGCGGATCAAGCATCACTTGCCAAAATGAACTCTTTGCATCCAAAACAGAAAATACAGTGGCATTTGGTATTAGACTACAACTTCTTTGAGTGTGCATCAAACAATACAGTCTCTCTAATGCTTTGTTCAAATCTCCTGCGTCAATGCATATTCTGATTTCGTCTGAGCCTTTTTTGTGAGTGGCTACTATAAATGACACCCATTCCATTGGTTCTGTGACTGGACAAATCACACCTTGCTGCACCATTTTATCCAACTGAGCTTTTACTTTATCTTGCATCGCTATTGGAACTCTTTTTTCTGGTCTGACTAGTGGAGCGACCTCTGGATCTAACTTCATGGAATACATAACTGGAAGTATGCCCAATTTGTCATCAAAAACATTAGCATACTCTGAGAAAATAGCTTTGGAGAAATAGAAACTTGAAACTGCACTCACATGATGAATTTCTTTAGCAAAAGAAGGCAGATTAATTCTTAAACTCTCTGAGACCCAGTAAAGATTGCACTGGCCTTCGGACTTCGTAGAATAACAAGTTGTAACAGTTCTCAGCCAAATAACATGAAAGTACCAATGAACCTTCGGTTTGAATTTCTTCACCTCCATAAGCAATGAGTCTTGCACTGAGTTGTTCATTAGTTCTCACTCTTGCAAATGTGTCTGCTGATATAACATTACACTTTGACCCAGTGTCTACTTTGAGCTCTGTGGATTTTCCATTGATCCAGACAGTACAAAACACTTCACTTCTTGTTAATAAGTTTACTGCATCATCTCTTTCACCAAGCACTGATGCACCATCTACATAGAAAGCTGACTGCTTCAGCTATACTAGATCAACTTGCTTTTTTTTGTGCAACCTTTCTTTACAACTGTGTGAGGCTTACTTGATTTACAAAACTTTTGCAAATGGTTCCATTTTTACACTTGGGACATTGCTGACCAAATGCTAAACACTACTCTCTTTTAGATTCATGATTCGGCACCACAGCTGTGACAGGGCTTCGGTGATTCACGTTTGTGTTGTACTGAGCTAGCACTAGAGCTTGCATCTTTCTTGAAACTTTCTAGAAAACCTTGTGGCTTCTTTGGAAATCCTGCAGCTGCTTAGGCCTTCTCTTGTTTGTCATGTGTTGCATACTATCTACATGTGCTCTGGAGTTAATTGAAACCAACATTCACTTACTATACGCGACACCCATCATCTGACCTTTTACTACGTTCTTCTTAACATAATGAGAATGACAGCTCTCATAATGCAAGAATGTGTTACTGTATATGTCTTTTTCCTAAATAGGTTGGATTGTATCACCCCGTCTTTAATGTATAACTGTAGATCTAAATAATCAATGATGTTTCTGTCCACCTTACTGGTAAATATCAAGAACGTTGTAGTATGAATAAGGTAACCTATAAAATCCATCCTCATTAAGGGTGACCTCAATACAAGAGTCAAAGTATTTTTACCTGCATTGTGAAATACAGTTTATTAGTTAGTTGTAACAGTTGTGAAGGTTACTACTAGCTTACTTTTATTATACTATACTACAATGACATTACTGTCATTATGGAACAACTAATGATCCAATACTTAGACTTATCCAGACAAATTATTTCTTTATTACAAGCTAACAAAAGTAACAAAAAGAATGATAGTTTAACTAACTCACAGGCTGAACTATTCACTTTACAGATGCCATCAGGGACTATTGCAGATAGACAGAATGATACTAATGTACCAAGGGTTGATAATAATAATGGGAATACTAATAGAATGGGAGGAGGGAGTAGAAGTACTAGAACTGACATGGCATCGTTTGACAGAGAATTTTTTAATAGCTCCTGTTTTAGGAGATGCTGCATTGAGGCTACAAAACCCCAATTTAGGGACACTCAATTCCCAGATATTAAAGTTTTTGAAATCTAGCTAAAACATACAAATCCTTGCAGATGGACAATGTTTTTTGGAGCACTCCATTGAACTTAACCAAGTCCCTAGAGGCCTCAGGGTGTTCAAAATTCCAATGGGAATTGAGGCTAGCTCAGAAACATATTGTAAAATGCTGGAGTTATTTGACAGGACATGTTTTGACTTAATGAGAATAATTATTAGGGACAACATCAGTAGGCTCACTAATTTAAAGAATGAATTAGTTATATTAAAACAAAGTATTATGAATGACTTACTGTTCGAAAACAACAGAAGTAGGTTTGAGAGGATTAAGATTGATCTTGACAAGTTTGTAAAAACTAGTATGGAAAGAAAACAAAAGAAAATTTTAAGACACAAATGAATACAAAGAGAAGAGTGCCTACCCAACACCAAATACAAAGGAGGGCAACAGGGAATTGGATGCAACTAGAGAGAGACTTCAAACTGAGGTTGGAGAGGTTGAAGTGGCAGACTGATACAGAAGTGGGAACAGTTTTTTTTTTTTTTAGAGAACCCACCCCCATTGAGGCATTCGGATCGATTAAGAAATCGGGGTCAACCACAGAATTATTTGGACAAAAGAACACTTCAATGGCAGAATTTCCAGTCAAGAGGCAACTGGAGGGGTGGGGGATAGAGGAGGAACAACTTCAACAACAACTGGTACAACAGACAGAACAACTACAATTGACAAAAAACTTAGACTTTAGTTCTATTAACAATGATAGATCATTGGACAACATTGACTTATTAGTCGATGTTGTCAATGACTTTTCTGTTATTCTCTTGAATCGAAATATTAACACTAATATGAATGATGGTCCATGCATTTTTGGGGACAAAGCATTCAACATTTACAATTATTCGGATTTGACAATTTCTGATAGTGACATGAGCCTAATGAAGAAAGGGTTCTCTTTTGTACCGAATTTCAAATATGACATAAGCAAATTACTTATTAATTTGAAGTTATACACTAGGCAATTAAACTTAAAATTATTATTTGGGAATAAGCCTACTATCGGCAGAGAGAGACAGACATTTACAGTTAAAAGAAGTAGTCTATTTATACCACCTTGTAACCCTTTGATATCAGTATTTGAACGTTTATGCGTTACTCAAATTAGGAGAATGACTCACAAGGGGCCACCAATAAACAAGAATTTAACATCAGCAGAAGAATTTTGTCTGAAGGAACTTTCATCTAACAGGCAGTATAGGGTCATGAAACCTGATAAAGGAGGCAGTGTAGCCATAATGACGAATGCAGACTATTCTTGGAATATGCAGAATATATTACATGACTCTGACACTCACGAATTGGTCCCTAAATTTGATGTTCAGAGGGCATATACAAAAATTGACTGGTAACTTTATGAATTCCTTTGTGAAGGAATAATTAATTATGACGAGTACAATTATTTGTTAGTGGAACATCCAGTTATGCCCAGTGTATTTGGAATCCCCAAGATTCAGAAAGACATGATTAATCTTCCCTTTAGACCAATTGTGGCAGCCAAGGCATCAAAACCGGAACCATTAGGGGCTTTTATAGATATTACTAGTAAGAACACGCTTGACAATATATCACATATATTGAAAGACTCTTGGCACTGCCTGGATTGTCTTAGGACTTTGTCTGACACGAATCTGGGGGAAGTTTGGTTTGTAACTCTTGATATAACGAATTTGTTCTCAGTGATACCTCATGACACTGGACTAGACTGGTTTGCCAGCAGTTTGGTTAAATATAGTCATATACACCAGGTGAAGAGAAGTTTATTGGTTGACTTGATGTGGATTGTTCTAGAAAACAACTACATCCACTTTGAGGGTGAATTTTATAAACAATATACTGGAGTTGCAATGGGCGCTAGATGTGTGCCCATTTATGCCGACTTGGTACTTGCTGAATGGGAGGAACAATATGTCTTGACATCTGTGTATAGATCCAAAATGATTATTTACCTAAGATTTTTGGATGATATACTGGTTCTTTGGAATGGCACTCGAGATGAGTTGGATGATTTTATAGGTTATCTTAATCATACTACAACGTTCTTGAAATTTACCAGTAAGGTGGACAGAAACATCATTGATTATTTAGATCTACAGTTATACATTAAAGACGGGTTGATACAATCCAACCTATTTAGGAAAAAGACATACAGTAACACATTCTTGCATTATGAGAGCTGTCATCCTCATTATGTTAAGAAGAACATAGTAAAAGGTCAGATGATCAGGGTGTCAGACAACAGATTACTGGAAGAAATTGATACACTAGTTGGGTTGTTTGTAGAATGAGATTAGCCTACTAATTTACTAACCTTAATTAAACAGGATAGCATTCAAAGAAGGGGAACAGATTTTAAACCAATTTTACTGGATAACTGAAGAGACACAGTGAACAGTACTGTTCATCAATGTAAAGGCAATGGCATTCAGACAGGTATGGTTTTACAATATAACACCATAGCTACTAAGGTTAAAGATATTATTCAATCAACATGGCAAAACATACTTCCCACAGATATGCAAGACATGCTAGGAGACTGTTCAAAATCTATTAATAGTAGGGGCCTGAATATTAAAGAATTTTTGGAGAGAACACCTATACCTACTAGTCAAAGGCCAGCTAGGATGGCCAAATGTGGCAACTGTAAAGCTTGTAAATATGCCAGTGATGGTCCATATGTTCAAGTGGGCAACTATAAGAGGTCTTTGAAGAGTCCTGGTTATTGCAATTGCGACACGAACATGGTTATATATGTAGCAACCTGTTTATCTTGTCCAGCTTTCTATGTTGGCATGACTACAAGAAAATTAAGACAAAGAATTTTGGAACACAACAGGGACATCAAAAACGGGAAGTCAACTAATTCCTTATTTAATCATAGTAAAGATTGTATTAATTACAAAAAACTATATATTTTTTGTTATAGACAGACTATATACCAAAGATTTTGGCAGTGATTATAAAACTATGCTAGAAGTCAGGGAATGTCTGTGGCAAATACGACTAGATGCAAGTATACTACCTGGTATTAAAGACACTATCTTTAGCATGTATATTAAAATACAAGGCATTATGTATCTGAAACTTTTGAAACAACGAAATAACAGTGAATTTTTTTGATTTTATACCTGCAGAATTTTTGTGGTTGAAACAAAACTTGATTTAAAGTGATTGTATTACTAATAAACTATTGCATTTGGTGCCAAAAAATCTGTAAAGCAAAACAAAGTTGAAAAGCAAGGGGTTAAACTACAAAAGTATTGATAATAGAATTATTGTATTTAATTAATTGGTTACAATGTTAATTGAATTGTATTTTTAAAGGCTGTGATGAGTTGTGACAAACTGACTCTGAGGATGTCCTACACGGGTGAAA
This sequence comes from Protopterus annectens, assembly GCF_019279795.1. NCBI lineage: Eukaryota > Metazoa > Chordata > Ceratodontiformes > Protopteridae > Protopterus > Protopterus annectens. The sequence goes on along the minus strand of NC_056732.1, from coordinate 438,671,759 downwards.
GTGCTTAGTCAGTTAACATTAATAAAGTCGTGGTGGTTTTACTTGGGCATTACCAGTGCTTTTTGTGTTATCAGTATCAATTCTAATTTGAAGACCGTACATTACTATTGTTGTCTATTGACTGTAACTTAAGTAACATATACAATTAATGACTATGATCATGCATGCTCACTCCCTAGCTGCTCCTTCAAAATGGCACTAGGGTTGTGCACGTGTGCGGGTTATATACATGCACATACAGCCTCGCATGCTTCTTAAAGATATAAGCGCACACGTTACACTCTGATCTACACATGGCATCTACCCCTTTTGTCCATAAGGGCTTGTCAGATGGGGTGGTAATTATTTTGTTCGGTCTCCAGGGAATAGATTCGATGGAATCTGGGGGTCTCCCATATCTGCCAATAGATCAAATCTATGAGCTCATCAGTGGGCAGAGTCACCCAGGAGGTAGATGGTTTGGAACCAAAGGCTGCCAGGTACACTGACTCCCCAGGCAAAGGATTACTGGACTGCCAGCTGCCTCTATTTCAGGATCTCCATAATTTCCCAAAGGAAACATCCTCAGGAAGTGACCATGGGAATCCTTCTTCCATGGCTGACACATCTGTGGAGTCCAAATACTTCCTCTTCCAAAGTCTCTTCCAAGGGACCTCCTCAGTGTGGTACTCTGGGGAGGTATCAGAACAGACAGGGGTATCCCAATGGGTATCCTGGTGCCTGAGCTCCCACTGTCCCTGTGGAACATCCTGGTCAGAAGAACACAAAGTACATTTATGGGGTTGAGGATCCAAGGAGGCAGGTGACCTTCTAGATGAGGTGGCAGCTATGGCCTTCTCCAGAGCCCCAAAGGCTGACCATTCTTGAGTGGAGGAGGACTCTGGCTCCAACAAGCTATGCTTTCAGGATGGGGTCCCCTCCAGTCCAGAAGACAGCTTGCCTGGGGTAGAAGCCAGAGCCAAGCTCACCTGCTCAGAAGCCCTGAGGTGCATCTATTGCTCAGAAGGCCTGGGAGTCTAGCACACTCATGGCTTACAAGGTTTACTGGAGCTGTGGGAACTCTCCTGCACCAAAAAGGCCGAAGAGCTCTATGCAAAGGTCTGGTATGAAGAAAGAGACATCTACGGATCAGAGTGAAAAGGCATAGGGAGTATCGCATCAGAAAACTCTAGAGCTTGTTGTGAAGCCAGAAGAGGAGGAAGTGGGGGAGCAGATGAGTTGGATAGAGCTAGAACTGCATGGGTTGAGGCTGAGGGGGACTTAGTGATGCTCTGCACCTATAAGATCTTTGTTACCATTCATTCAGTCTTCTTTATGGTTGAATCAGGAGAGGACACTGATAGAGATTCTGCTCTAATTAAGAATGGAGATGGTACCCTTGAAGGAACAAGATTGAAGGCCAGGGAGTACAGAGTCTTGGAAAGTGTCATAATCGGCTTAAAGGGGCTTGTTGTCAGATCTGATTTATCCTTACTAGATACAGAGAGCTGAAGAAGCCGGATCCAACATAGAAACACTCATCACTGAAGGCTCCAACCGAGTCACAGATTCCACAGACTTTGAAGGTTTTGAAGTCTTAGTTTTCAGCTCCAAAGGGTCTGTCAGAGCCGAAGAAGGCTTCTTCTTTCCTCTGTCACCATTTCTGGAGGAAAGGAAAGAAGCAGGGCTCAAATGAGCAGACTTTAATTTGGAAGAAATCACATATTTAGACTGACTTCCAGAAATGGCCTCTTCAAAAGCAGATGGTAGCATGCCCCTCAAAATGAGCTTATTCTTCCTTTCAACCAAAGCCCTGTGGTTGAAGGAATGGACAGATGGTGCAATCTTCTTGTAGATGGAGGGGCCTTAGACAATAAACACACAGGGAATGCAAGTCACTGAATTAAATTTTGTGACCATGCTTTGCGCATTTTTTAAAGCCTGCTGCCTTGTCTTCCTTCTTTGCCATGAAAGCAAATGATAATGGAGAAAACAATCACACACACACCCACGTTAAGAAACGCACCAAAAAAAGATAAAATGAAAAGGCTTTATATGAGAGAGAGAGAGAGAGAGAGAGAGAGAAACTAACAATAGTAGTTAAGAATACCTCTAGAGGTATAGAGGAAAGGGGGGAAAACTATACTAAACTAAAAAACGGTTACTTGAAGAAAAAGGGAAACAGAAGGAGAGAGAGTGAAAATAACCTAATAAAAAAGTGGTTACTTTTGAAAAAGGGCATCAGAGACAAAGAGGAGATAGAAAAATGTTAAGCACTCAAAAACAATAAAGACATATGAACATCTTTATTAAATTATCATGTGTGAAACAGAATCTTACATTTATATAAATGAAAATAAATCATAGTGGCACAATCTCAGTTGCAAAAATTATACCTTACAAACCATGCCAACACAACTGTAGCTGCAAACATTATCCAGTCATTGTCAGTCAACCATTACATAGCTCATTCAGATCCTGCCTTCTTTCAAACATCGTTCCTCCTCTGAATGTAGTGATCCCACATTTCCCATTTTTTCCTGTGTAATTTACTCCTACCCTTTTCTAAAGATCCCTGTTCCAGTTGTTTTATCTCTGTTGCTATCTTTGTTACTTCTAGTAAAGTTGTTTTAGAGTTTGATTTCCATTTTCTAGTTATTGCTTTTTGCAGTCATCATAATTTTTTATTTTATTTTTTATTTTTACATTTGTTAACTGGGTTAGTCCGAATGGACCCAGACCACTCTTTTTTCATTGAAGACCCGAGGAGAAAATCTCCAGGAAGGTAATTAAAAAAAAAAAAAAAAAAAAACCTAACAATTCAAGTTGTAAAATACTTAACAGTACAAAAACAGAGAAATAGAAATATACAACAGGAATATTACAAGGCAAAAGTACAGCATTTTGAGAATGCAGTAGCAATATGTTTGAGAAATTTGCTTAGCATTAAGTTACATACAAGGAACATAGCAATGCCTAAAATAAAAAAAAATATGTAATATACAATTCAGAGTAACATCATGACATAATACTAACTGCAAGGAGATTAATATGTATAGACAGTTTAGATAGCAGATACCAGGCAGATAGCTATGTTAATTGGGAGAAAAGGAAACATTCATTAAGTTATTTCCTGACAAGTACAGATCTGTGCATGTTGGAAATTAATTTTAGTTGCTTTTTTAATTCACCACTTTTGGTAGTGGAGCAAAGGGACAATGGAAGTTTGTTCTAGGTGTATGCAATGGAATGACTGGAACATATTTTTCCAATATTTTTGTTTGGATTGGTCACCTGAAGTAGGTTTTGTTGTGTGCTTCTGAGGTCATGATTGGGTGTGTAGGGTATAATTATGGATGTAAGGGCAGGGCAAGAGTTGTGGCTATTTAGGATGCTATGTGTAATTTGTAGTTGTGATGTTTGAAGCATGTGAGGGAGCTCAGACCATCTTAAGCTTTTCAGGGATATACAGTGATGGGATTTGTAGCTATTACTGGCTGCAAATCTGGCTATTTAGTTATACGTGGCTTCTACTTTGGTTAAGAGATTATTTTGGAGGTTATGGGAGCAGCATATAGCAGGGATGGTAGAATAAATGTTTGAGCCAGTATATGTATAGATTTGTTAGGTATACATTTGTTGTTGCGGTATAGAAGACCCAGTTTTTGATTGGACTTTTTGATACAGTTTAAGATATGTAGGTTGAATTTTAATTGGTTTATAGTAATGCCAATCTGGTTTTTGAGTCAGCAGTGATAATTTTATTATCTAAGGATGAGATGATGAAGTTTTCTTTAGCTGGATTGAGGTTTTTTTGGAAGGAAAAAGAGAAGACTCAGCAAGGCCTTACTATGTCTATGCAATTCCAACTCTATTATAGCTCAAAAATTCATTTACCTATTTACTCCAATTTGCTCACCCAGCATCTCTGACAGAGCACTCTGCAGGGAATCTTTAAAGTCAGCCAACTCATTACACTCCCAGAAAATACGTTCCCAGTTACCTACTTCTTCTCTATCACATCTCCAACATTTGCTGCCAACCTGAGAAAAGATTCTTTGGAGCCTACTTGGGGTATAAAAATATCTATGTAAACACTTCCAGGCAAAGATCCTAAATCTTCTAGATTTTGTTGCATACTTGGGAGACGTACATATATTCCCTCATTGCTTCTTTGTAAATTGCTTATCCAATCTCTCTTCCCAATTCTCCCTAACTTCTTCTGATTGATTCTTATAGTTATCATGCAATATTTTATATGCTCTACTAATTATTCTTTTCTTAATGGCCACTTCTGTTCTAGATTCTAACAAGAACTCTACCAGTGCTGGTCTTTTGTTTAGGATCCTTTATTTCTTTCCCTTTGCCTGCAATCTGATATCAATCCTCGATATGGAAGGCAAGCTCTCATCTGCAGTCCAAATAAGTTCTTAGCACTTTCCCATTCTATTGCCTTTCCCTGTCTAGTTATTTGCTCCCAATACCTTGGTTCCTTTGCCAGTTTTCTCCAATATATACTCCTGCTCCCTCTTGTCTATGTCTGTAATTGCAGTCACCTCTGTCAGCAGAATCTCCTTTCTCCATTCCCGTAATGGCTTACTGCTTAAAATAGCTTCTGCTAGTTTATGAATATAATATTCTGTATGATTATTGTTGTTCTCCTTAAAGGTTTTCATCCAAAATCCCAGTCTCTCCCTGTTTTTTCATCATCTCTTTCCTTTTTGAGTTAAAATTCTCTGCTTGTGCTATGTATAAAATACTCATTCAAATTAGGTAATCCCAATCCACTCTGTTCTGTTGGAAGAATACATTTATCCTACTTGACTCTTGCAGTCTTCCCCTCTCAGCTAAAATCCTTCAACTCTTTATTAATAATTAGCCACAACTTCTCTGTTGATAACAATATGCCTGACCTGTATATAAGACTAAAGGGACTAAAAACATTTTAACTGCTTGTATCTTACTATCAATATTCACATAACAGAGCTTCCATTTTCTCAATTTTTGTATTACCTTTTGTTTGGTCTCTTCCTGTATATCCTTAGCTGCCACATCGGTATTTTTAATCCATACTCCTAAATACTTAATTTATCATGTCCCCATAAGTATGGATATTGCTGAACCAATTCATATGTGGGTACATACTTTAGCGCTACAACTTTTGTTTTAGCTTCATTAATTTTGCATCCCGAAAAAGTTTGAAATTGTCTCAATATGTGTTCCACAGCACTGTAATGTCCCTTTCTGGTTTTGTCAGGTATAAAATAATGTCATCTGCAAATAGAGCCAGCTTCTCTTGACTACCATACCAACTATATCCTTGAATTTCTGAGTCCCTTATTTTCTTTGCCAATGGTTCTAAATATAATGCAAACAACAAAGCAGAGAGGACATCCCTGCCTAGTTCTTCTGCTCAAGCAGATTATCACAGAGGACCCCACCCACTTTAATTTTTGTTTACGATCCCTCATATATCCTCTTAATCAACCTTAGAATTTTTTTCAGGAAATGCAAATGCTTCTATTGCTCTACTTATAAACTCCCTGCTCACTCTGTCAAATGCTTTCACTGCATCAAGATCTACCAATAACAGTGGTATTTTATTACATTCTGCTTCCCTCCGGATTATCACTGTTCTGTTACTCTATCAATTCTGGCATCACTTTTGCCATTATAGACAAACACTTTACAATCATGACTTAGTAAGACCTGAATGAAGCTGTATCGGATGGATCTTTACTCTCTGTAGGGATTATAGCTACTACCGCTTTCTTCCAGGATGATGGTACTTCTCCTCTTACAATACTATTAAACAAAACCTTCCAGACCTTTATATTTTTTTCCCCTCCTAGCTCCCAAACCTCCACAGTCTATTCCTGGGGACTGTCCTGTAAGATTGGTTGTACATCACCATTTTTATCTCATCTCCTACTATCCTAATTGTTAGTAATTGTGCCTCCTCTGCCTCAAGCCTGGGCATATTTAATTCTTCCATAAACATTTCCATTTGTACCTTACAGAATTTCATAGAATTTTCAAAGTATTTCTAATACTTCTACAGGATCCCTTGTTATCTTCCTGGTTATAGGCTCCCTAAGCTTGAAGACAGCCCTTTCTATTTTCTGTTGCCTGAGTCGTCCTAAAAGTTTTTGTGCACTAGGTTTATTATCAAAAAAACAATTGCTTAACAACAATCTTTTTAAACACATGCATGTTATTGAGGTAATCCCTTACTTTCTGTTTAGCATTCTGCAGTTACTCCTCTTCTTGTTCTGTAAGATTCCCCCTATTATGCAGTACTTTTAACACTTGTCAGTCCATCTAAGTAATTTTTGTTACTTCTTAACCATATCTCACTTTCTTTTATTTCCACCCTATTTTTAAATTCCACTTTAATTTTATCCCACTCCCTAGCTATATTTTTGGAAGAAATTTCTATCTTCTTTAATAGGTCTTGAATAATTTCCACTGCCCATTCCTCTCTTTTCAACAGATAGGTGGGGAAGCACCAGTGTCTCATTTTTATTTCATTACCCTGTGTTTTTACTTTAATTATTATTGGTGCATGATCTGAAATAGTTATTGAGTGCGTATCGAGACCTTCAATTAAATGCACATGTTCCGGTGAAATGTATATTTTATCTAGCCTAGCCAAGTTTTTGTATCCTGGAGAATAGTATGTAAATTCATTCCGAACTCCTAGTACTGAATTCACATCTTCCATGCCAAATGCTTTCATAAATTTCTTTAAAAATCTACCTTCCTGTTATATTTTCCCTTCTGGGCCCCCGACACATCTTCACTGTTGAAAATCAAATTCCAGTCCCCACCTAAAGGAAATATGAAGATTGAGGAAAAACTATTACAATAATAAAACCTGATAATCCAAGAGCTTGCTGGTCAAATCACATCTTCGTGAACCGGCAAATGAGATCTGAGCTAACAGGGAGAGATGCACTGTAGGTAAGGGGAGGCATCCAAGAGCATTTTTGGTTGCCACGAGCTTAGTAACAGCAGAGTCGGATCAGATGGATTGGATCTGGACCCCCTTATGTGAGGACAAAATGAAAAATTGACAATATCCGATACTATGTTTTGTTTGCATATGTACTTAATAAACAATTTAGAAAACACCTGGTTGCAGGGCACAGTGAATTTGCATGTAAAAAAAATTGTGCAAACTTCACAATGAGCAAATCCATGTTATAGTGCTATAAACCATTCAGGAGATATCTTTTACATGATTGCAATATGATAACTGCTGTCATGGGCAAAATTAAAAACTTAAATTTCACAAGCCCAAACAACATATCTTATGGTTCATAGGATCATAGGATGTTACTAAGCTATGGGCCCTGAGGCCCTTACAAGCCTAGCTGAGAATTCTGCCCATCTTCTAACAAGTCAGCACCCTATGCCATTGTCCAGCAGGGACACAGGTGGAATCCCAGGGGTGTATTTTCTGTTCCCCATCCAGTTTTCCAGGTTGCGCTTAAAAAGGGTTAATGAGGTACCCTGCTTGATGTGGAGAGGGAATTTATTCCACAACAGGGGGAGTCTCTGGGACACAAATCCTTCCCGCCAACAAGTCCTACTGATGTCACAGACCAGGTTGAGGTCACATGTGTGGGTTACTCGAGTGGAGCTGGACTTGCGGATATGCAGCAGTCCCATCAAGGCAGGGTCTGAGATTGCTTTGTATGCAAGACAGAGGTCACTACTGAGGAGTCTGTAGGAGACTGAGAACAGGGACAGGGCCTTTAGCCTATCTGTGTAGGGTAGATGTTTGAGGCCCAGGATTCTCCTGGTGAGGAACCTCTGTGGTCTCTCCAGGTGCTGCATGTACTTTGTGAGGTACATGCTGAAAGGGACATTGTACTCAATAATGTTTCTTATAAGGGAAGAATTACAAGGATGTTATGATCACCCTGACCCTGGATGAGATACCCTTACTAAAGAGGTTCAAGGAAAACCTAACTGGACCTCTGTTAATTGTGCTAAATAAGATGCTAGTACATGGAAATATCCTTATCTATGTCAAGAGGCTGTAGTATTACCAATTTACAAAATGAGGGAGTCAGATCAGAGCCAAACAATTTTGGACTCTTCAGCCTGACTAATATTGCATGTACAACTAACAATCTGCATGCTGCCACTAACCATGCCTCCTTGTCCAATACGCAGATGATTCTCCCTCATATGTGCTACTGCTACACTTCAACAATTGCAAGAAATAACACAACAGTCCTTTTCCGCAGTAGAATCCTGGCTATCTCAGACTCAAATCATCCTCAACGCAAACAGAACCAAACTTATGCTATTCCAACCAACTAGAGCCATAGATCCCCCTCTCCTGCCTTCTATATCACTTCTTTAGGAAACACCATGATTTCTGCCATACCCCAAACAAAACTCCTAGGAGTGCTAGTCAACAATAAAAAGAAGTTATGTACTCACCATAACATTCCATCTGAGTTGTTTTTCATTTGTCTTCAACCTGCGGGACTTGGATCCGGCATGCATCTGACACAGCTGCATTTTCTAGCAACAGATCCAAACTCCACCCCTACCCATAATGCCCCCTGTCTCCCCTCTTCCCCTAAGATCGCGATTGCTGCTTACCATAACAGTCTGACCTAACCATAAACTTAACATCTTAGTATTAGTATCTTAGAAGGACCATAGTGGAGACAAAAGCTGCCAGAAAAGGGTTATTTCCTAACCATCCAATGCACCACACAGCCCACAAAAGGCAGGGGGAAGGAGGAAGGGATGGTTGAAGACAAATGAAAAGCAACAAGTCTGATGGAACGTTATGGTGAGTGCATAACTTCTTTATCTGACGTTGTTTTCATTTGCTCTTCAACCCGAGGGACAGAGTCGCTAGCTACCACAAGACCCTGGGAGATCCTCATGGAAGGCTATTCCGAAGCACAGTGGAGCCAAAGGATGCATTGCCTCTGGACTGGAAATCCAACTCATAATGAGCAATGAATGTGTGCGAGGATGCCCAAGTCACCACAAAACAAACATCATCCAATGAAACCCTAGACCAAAAGGCTGCTGAAGTAGCCATAGCCCTAGTAGAGTGTGCCTTAATTTGACCTGGAGGAGATGAGCCTTTGGCTGTATATGCCTGAACTATGCACTAGGAGATCCAACGAGCAATTGTCACCTTTGACACAGGTTTCCCTAAGAAGAGCTTAGAAAAGGAAACAAAAAAGTTGATCCAACTTGCGAAAGGACTTTTTTCTGTACAAATAAAAACACAACTGCCTATGAACTTGAAGCAAGTGTAATTTATACTCCTTTATTCTGAAAGTTGAGGAAGAAAACAGGGAGATTGATAACCTGATTAATATTGGATTGCAAAGCCACTTTCGAGAGAAAGGAAAGGTTCATGCGTAAGGAGAGGCTATCTTTGTAGAATGCCATATATGGAGGCTTAATAGACTAGGCCTGAATCTCAGACACTCTTTTGGTCGAAGTAATAGCTACCAGAAAAGCTGTCTTTGAAGACACAAACTGGAAATCTACTGTAGCTGCAGGTTCAAAGGGGGAAGAAACCAAAGCTTGTAGAACTACAGTGAGATCCCAAGGTGGAGTGGGGTCCTTGATTGGAGGCCAAAGTAAAAAGGTGCCTTTTAAAAAGGCTTTGCAAAGCTTGGTAGAAGCTAGGGAAGTTGAATGGTCTCCTATAGGAAAATTGGAAATAGCTGCCAGCTGAACCTTAACCGTAGAGAAACTGGCACCCTGATGAAAAATATCTGCCAAAAACTCCAGAATAGCAGGATCTGGAACAGTGAAAGGATCCAAATCATGTTGGGATGCCCATATAGAGAAATGTTTCCACTTACTGGAGTAAAATTTCCTAGTGGGCAATTTTTGAGCTGCTAACAAACTCTTCTTAACCGGGGAAGACAGCCTGGTAGTACTAGCTATCACTGGAACTGGAACAGCCAAGCTGTACGCTTCAGACTTGGACTAGATGTGGGTGTGGAATCCCTGAGGGATGGGAGATCAGATCCAGAACTGGATCTAATGTCCAAGGAGGACACACTACATGAGACCACAAAGAGGGGAACCATTCTTGGTGAGGCCAGAAGGTGGCAATAAGGATCACTTAGATCCTCAGCCATCGATCTTTTTGAATGAACTTCAGGATCAGAGGAAGTGGAGGATAAAGATACAGAAGACCGGAGGGCCAAGCATGAACCCCAGTGTCTCTCGGGGGCTCCCCCGGAGGGGGATTCAGAGTGAAATACTCGCTGCACTTCACATTGGAGAGAGAGAGAGGCAAATAGCTCACAGCAAGGCTGACCCCACTTTAGGAAAACCTGTTCTGGTACTGAAGGATTCAGATACCACCAGAAAATGGCCGGTTTAGATTGCCCACTCCCACAATCTCATGGCTTTGCAACAAAGGGGATAAGACCTAGTTGCCCCCGTTTGTTGATGCACCAGACTACAGACATTGTCTGTCTGGATGGCAATCGTCCCTTGGGGAAGATGGGCATGGATTGTTTGCAACACCGGTAGCATTGCCCTCATCTCCATGACACTGATATGCAGTTTGGTCTCCAGGGAAGACCACGTGCCTTGGACTGTCCTTCCCATGCAATGCCCCCCACCTGAGTAGGGAGGCATCCATGGTCATCGGGGCTAGAAGGGATAAAGGGAAGACCCAAAAGAAGATCCTGGGATTGGAGCCACCAGAGAAGTGAATCCCTGCAGGCACAAGACACATGAACTGGATGGGATAAAGGAAGAGCAAGTAAGGACCACTGGATCGCTAGGGTCCATTGAAGAACCCTCATATGCAGATGAGCCATAGGGATGGGGGTAATATCGGCTGCCATGAAGCCCAACGCCCAAATAACTGCTTCTGCAGGGGGATATTGGGTCATAACTATGTACTACACATGTCTGAGGGACTGAAGTCTGTCCGGGGTCAGAAAACCCTTGCTCTGAATGGTGTCTAACCAGGCTCTAATAAAGTCTAGTTTGTACTGGGTCCAATAGGGACTTGCTGAGATTTATGGTTATGCCCAACTGATGGGCGGTCTGGAGATGATCACTAGCTTGGTAGAGGAGATGCCTGGTGGGGGCGGAGAGGAGCAATTCGTCCAGACAGGGGGAGATCTGGAATCCCTGCAGCTGCAGGTGAGCTGCCACCTCTGCCATCAATTTGGTAACACCCTGGGGGCAGTGGTGAGATCAAAGGGTAGCCACTCAGAATTGGTGGTAGCTGGCCCCCAGCTGAAAGCGGAGGAACCTCCAAGAGCACCTGCCCATTGTAATGTGATAGTATACATCCTGGAGGTCCACTGGCACATCGTCATTCTTCTGCAAAACGAACAGAATAGATTGGAGAGTGACCATCTGGAATTTTGTCTTGGCAACCGAAAGGTTTAGGGTTGAAAGATCCAGAATGGGTCTCAAGTCCCCTGTCTTCTTTGGCAGTAAAAAGAACCTGGAATAGATGCTTAATCCAGACTGGTCTGGGGGGACAGGCTGGATGACTCATTTTTCGAGCAGCTTGGAAATTTCTAGTGCTGCTTCCTCCCTTTGGGCAGGTGGAACGTCGAGGAGATATTTGGGCAGGATTGGTCTTTGAATGAAAGGAACTGAATATCCTCTGGATATGATCTGCAACACCCAGTGATAGTCTGAGTGTAGTGAAAGACATCCTCCAACTGCCTCTAGAGACTAGCAGTCGGGCAACCTTTCAGGGGTTTTGCATAGATCTGTTCGGGAATGAATCCCAGGACCCCTAGTTTCTCGGACTCCCTCTGCCAAGAGGGCAGCGCCTGTCATATCCCCTTCGGCTTCTGGGGGAGGGTGAATCCTGAGCATCATGGGGATAGCCCTGAGACTTCCAGAATCAAATCTTCTTTGCCCCTCACTGACTCCAGGAAAAGGATAGTTGAGGGTTTGAGAAGCAGATCCCAACAACAAACATGGTCTTCCCGCCTTTCTCACTCTGGATCAACATACATGTCTCATACAGTCTTTCCAAAAAGAGTGGAACCATCATATGGGGCATTTGTGAAGGACAACTTGAAGGGCTCTGAGAATGCACAAAGCTGGAGCCAGGCATGATGCCTTATGTCAACATCTGTACCGGATGCTTTAGCGGCACCTTCGGTAGTGTTGGACAGGAGCCGCATAGAGGTACTGGAAACTGAAGTGAGGGAGGCCATAAGGGAAGAGAACACCTTCTGCCATTCCACTGACATGGACCCTGGGGCAGACTTAGCAACCACCTTGACCAGGTCTAGCTGAAGTCTGATCACATGTGCCATATAGTTCAGAGCACATACTGCAAAAGCAGCTGAAGCGTAGATCCGCTTTCCAAAACGGTCCATAGCCTGAGACTCTCGGTCCGGCAGATGAACCGTAAAGCTCTCCTGAGTGAGCTCTTTCTTGGTGACTGCCGGTGCCGCTGCCACCACCATGGCATCAACCAGGGACCCCTTAGACCAGTGCTATATGTCCGACGGCGCACTTAAAACTCTATCGTGGCATTTGGGAATGGAATCCACCATGTCAGGCTCCTTCCATGCCCAAGATGTCACTAAATCCACAAATGGATCCACGGGAGGGGACAACCAGGAGGTAGAGGGTCCTGTGCCAAAAGCCTCCAGAAACACTGACTCGTCCGGGTTGGGTTTTTGGTTAGAACACCCTCCCATGCTGGTGAAGGATTTCCATGATGTCTCCAAAGATCATCTCTTCTGGGGGTGACCAATTTCCTCCAAATTGGTGTCTTCTGTGAGGGACTCCAGCGGGGAGTCCAGGTGCCTTCTTTTACATGTATGTTTCTGAGCTGCCTCCTCAGGGGGGGTCTCTGGGGAGGATTCAGAATCTTCTGGCTGTTCCATGGGGGAACTCTCTGGGGCAGGGAGGCAACAGGCTGTCCTTGAAGGGGCAGGATGGCGGAATCCAGACCAGAAATAGGGAGTCAGGACAGACTCTGAGGATGATAGTATCAGGGGTCTTGACGGAACCAAGAGGACCCTCTCCACCATATCGAAAGCAGAAAGAGAATGAATCCCAGAAGTTGGGGCTGAGACTGGGTCTCTAACTGTCTGCTTTGACAGGGGAGCCGAGCCCCCTGGTGCCGAGACTCATAGGTTCATAGCTGTGTACTAGGCTAATGGCCCTGGAGCCTTTACAAACCTAGCCCATAGGATCACCCTGGCACTGTGCCACCCGACCTTAGCTCCCAGTGCCTCTGTCGAGTAGAGCCACTGGAGTGATCCCCAGGGTGAATTTTCTACTTCCCATCCACTCATCAAGATTTCTCTCGATGAGGGCCAGTGAGGTACTCTGTTTGACATGTATGGGAAAGTCTATTCCATAGGATGGGCAGTCTCTGGGTTATGAACCTGTCCCTCCAGCATGTTCTATTGATTGTGGTAATGAGGTTGAGGTCTCTGCAGTGTGTGGTGTGGAGGAATTGGGATTTCTTCAGATGTAGCATTTCTAACAGAGCTGGGTCAGACATGGCTTTGTAAGTCAAGTAGAGATAGCCTCTAAGTAGGCATTATGAGATAGAGAATAGTTGGAGTTTTTTGAGTCTGTTCATATAGGACAAGTGGGCCTAGGATCCTCTCTGTGAGGTACTTTTGCAGCCTCTCCAGTTGTTGCAGGTGTCTGGTGAGGTACATGCCTAATGGGGCACTGGACTCGATAACTGGCCTAATGAGGGAAGAGTAGAGGGAGACAATGACCTCTTTCGTCATGCATGCAAAACCCTTAGTAATGAGATGTGCCATATAGAAGGACTTTTTGGCCACAGTGGCAATGTGGTAGTCAAAAGAAAGGTTGCTGTCAACCTGTGTTCCCAGATCTCTTATAACCCTTCTGTGTTCAGTGGACAACCATCGATGTGGTAATTCATGGCAACTGCGTTTTTCCCAAAGGGGATGATGACACATATTTTGGCATGGAGCTTAATGCCATGGTTCTGACACCAGTTTCTGTAGGATGTCAACATCACTTGGGGAGTTAATAATAGCTCCCAACTTGCAATCGTCTGCGAACTTTGTCAGCCAGAGTCCTTTCATGTTGGCATGGACTTCTGAGAAGTATATACCAAACCAGAGAGGACCCAGGACTGATCCCCGAGGGATTCCACTCTTGACTGGTCAGCTACTTTCACACTGTAGGTTCTATCTGTGAGCCTGTTTTCAATCCATCTAATGATATAAAAGTTGATGCCTAGCTTAGTGAGTTTTTCTATGATTTCTGAAAGGGGAATGGTATCAAAGGCCTTGGCCAGACCAAGGTAGGCTGTATGAACCACCTTGCCTTCATCCACAGCTCTTGTGATGGACTCAAAGAAGTCGACCAAGTTGAGCAGGCATGATCTACCCTTCACAAAATCAAACTGTGTGGGATCCAGAGTTTGGAGATACCCTATATCCTTGTTTATTAGGTCCATGATGATGCATTCCATAACTTTGCACATCAGACTTGTCAGACTAATGGGGCGATAGTTCCCAGGGTTTGTAGTCACTCCTCCTTTGTGTAGAGGGATGACTGTAGCAGTGCAGCATTTGGTAGGGACAAAGTCAGAGGTGAGGCTGTGACTGAACAGGGCACATGGGTGATGTGCCCGGTCACTCTGTAGTTCATGTAGAACACAGCCAGGGATATTGTCAGGTCCCATAGAAGCTGTATTCTTGGCCTTGGGCAGCGCTGTTTTAATCTGTGCAGCAGTAATACTGGGTGCCTAGCAATCTACTGGTATTATGATTGGTCCTTTGGGGGGAGAGGGTTGACACTGAATCTGCTGGCCAGTATATTGGCAATATCTGTTGGCTAGGTATAGGAGGTACCTTTGTGCAGTAACTCAGAGCAAATCTGATTTTTGCCATGGAGATTCTTTACATAACTATAGAAGGTCTTGTGGTTGTCTTTACTATCTGCTGCAATTCTGTTTTTGTAGCTAGCTTTAGAGGATTTGATGACGGATCATAATTTTTTGTTGAGGTTGACAAGGGAGTTTTTCCAGTTTGGGGACTTCACCTTATTCCGCATCAGTTTCCTCCTTCTGTTGTAGAGTTTGTTTATGGCAGGGGACTACCAGATTGGCTTTCATTTTTTGAAGGAGAGTGTCTTGGTTCTATTGGGTATGGCAAGATCCATGCATTTGTGTACATGTTCGTACAGTGCATTGGTGTATGACTCGGCGGTCATGCAACTGTTCTCCATTTGCATGGGTGCCGTGAAGTTAGCCACCTCTGTTTTTAGGAGCCCAAAATTATCTTGGGAGTAGTTTTTTATGGTGGTTACCTTTGTGGGGGGGGGGGGGTGTGGATTTCCAAGGTGATTAGTTTGTATTCGGATCTAACCAAGGAGGAGTTGACTGTTGGTGTAGAGCAACGGTAAAGAGCAAGGGTTGTCCATGTTAGTAATGACCAGATCAAGGATGTTGCTACCGCTAGTGGGGGTAAGAACGAGCTGGTCCAGGGCATTGGAATTAATGAATTCCAGGGAACGTTGGGCAGGTGTATTGGTACATGAGTAGTTTTCCCAGTTAATGGAGGGGCAGTTGAAGTCGCTCAGTATGAGTGTTAGGTTGGACCCTAATATTCTCGAGGGTGCTTAGGAACGTGGAGTGTGCCTTGGGACATGGTTGGGAACCTATAACATGCTACAACCTGAATCGCTGTCTTACCCAATGTTAGCTGCACCTTTAGTATCTTTGATGCATTATGTTGGGCTACCAGTCTGGAGGTGTGTGCATCCTTTATGAATATGGAAACACCACCGACTTTGGAGCTTCGGTCCAAGTTCTGGGGCTGAAAGGTGTGGAATGAGTTATAGCCTGGTAGTGCAGGGGTGTTTTCTGCTGCGTTGAACCAGGTCTCTGTTACAGCACAAATGTCGATGTTCTACATTTTAAGGAGTGCTTTGAGCGAGTGGATTTTGAGATTTAGACTTCTAGCGTTGAGCAGGATGACCCTCAGATTGCATTTGTTTGTAGCTGTTATGGTGGTAATTTGCACTTTGAAACACCACCTAAAAAAGGCACTATGAGTGGCAAGAGCCTTGGCCAGTATCCAGAAGCCCAGGAAGACTGTGAATGGCAGAGCTGACTCCGAATGCCCTGGAGCTGACACTATCCCCTCGGATCTGGAGGCAAGATTATGGTTCCAAGAGCTAGATGGCTCTAAGCTTGAAGGAGCCGAGCTGCTCAGGGCAGTGGTCGGCATTGAGGTACCAGGAACCACTGGAGCTGACCCCTCGAAGTCGAGAGGCCTTGGACCCACAAACTCCAAAACTGGGGGGTAGATTAGAGAAGGAGTAATTGGGATAAAGACAGATTGCATGCTCCCAGCCCTGGAGGGGAAGGGGGCAGGAAAGACTCCAATCTGGATCTGGGTCTGGATGAATTTCTGCATCATCCTGTTCACCTCAGCTTCTGAGAGGCTGAGGGTGGACCGGGATGAGGAAGTCACTGAAACTGGCCTGGAATGGCACCAGGGAGAGGCCGATAATGGGGATTGGCTGGCTCTGAAGAAAAGCATGGCGTTTGGAGAAAAGCATGGTGGATTGGAGCACAGGAGAGCCAGGGCTGGCAGACAGGCAAGACTTGTTCGGAGGCTCAGCCAAGGAAGCGTGGTCGAGAGACTGCTTCCTGGGCTGGTCCTGGTGCTTGTGTTTGTGCTTCTCTCCATCTCTGAACTTCACAAGGGGAGGAGGTTGAGTCCCAGAGGCCAGGACGAAGGAAGCAGGAACAGAGGTCGAAGTTGAAGCAGGGGCCACTGATGAAGGTGGAGAAAGGAAGCCCCCGAGGATCAACTTGTTCCAACTGTCGATCAATGCGCGGGGGTTAAATCCTGTGCAGATCGAGCAAGAAGTGTCTAAATGGGGGACCCCTAAGCAAACCAGGCCACAGAGTGTGGCCGCCAGAAGGAGGACTACCATCTTGGTATGGATGTTTCTGCCCACAACCTGTGCATTTCCTGAACCCTGACTTGGGGGTTCAGCCATGGTATGGAAAACAAAACACCCACACAAACACACATGCTGCCACTGACAGAAAGGAGGAAGGGAAAGAGAGGCTTTTTTAAAAATTTTTTATACAGATAGAGTAGACCGATGCTTGAGCGTGAGGGTAGGGGAACACTACAACAGTTTAAGAAAACAATTTTTGAAAAAAATACTCATCAGGGACCTGGAGTAACGGAGCATGATGCTAGCTAGAAGCATGTCAAATAAGATCTGAGGGAAGGAGGGAGACAGGGGGCATTATGGATAGGGGAGGAGCTTGGAGCTCAGAGCTGATGCTAGAAAATGCAGCCATGTCGGATCCATGCTGGATCAGAGCCCCACAGGTTGAAGATGAATGAAAACAACTTCAGATCATGAAATTCGACATTCATATATCACAAACAATAAAAAAGGTACACAAACAGCTGGGCATGCTATATAGAAGCAAACAATTCCTAACCCACGACACTAAGGCTACTATCACTAGAACCCAACTTGCTCTCTACAGTCCTCTATGCCTTACCCATATTCACCAATTAAAAAAAAAAAACAGACATGAGTAAACTAAAACTTGTGCCAGTGGCTTTTGTGGTTTTCGTTTTGTGGTGAAGCAACTGTGTGTTTTTCTGTTCCTGTATTGCAAGTATGAGTAAACTAGAAGCCTGCTATAATAAAATAGCAACATTTGCCATAGATTCTACATACAGATCTCAGCACTGCCTAGCCCTAAAACTGCCCTGGCTTGAACTACTCAATGACTTACCCTATACCAAACTGATAATGACCCACAGAATACTACAACAGCCTGAAAAGACCTCTGCCCTACAAAACATACTGCAACTATATTGCATTCCAGACAGATTTTTGCTACAAATATCTAAAGCCAACACTACTGTAGGAGATTTACTTCATTCATAACACATAGCCAAAATCTGGAATACTGTCCCACGTACTATCAGATCTACAACTAACACTATCCACTTCAAAAAATACTCCCAAACCACTTATACAATAATTGATTATGTCTATGTTCCAGATGCGACTAGCTGCCCTCCTCTTACCACTGATCTTTCGGCTGTTTTTCCCTTCTTTTGCTTATTACTCCCCATATTTCCTCTAACTTTATTTTACTAATTAGCCAGGCTCATTCTGCTTCTCCTTTGTACTCTTTTTAGTTAACCCTGCATCCACTTCACCCTAATTTCTATCCACATCAGTCCTTTCTAAACACTCTCATGTAACATATGTTAAGTTCATGAATCATTAATTAATGAATTAATGTTATAAAGTTCATGATCTGTGAAAAACTTTTTCCTACCCAGGTATTTTCAGCACTCTGCTTATTTATTGTAACATTATCAGCTACACAAAATGTGATATGGTTTTGTATTTTCTTATGTATTAACTTGTGGAGCTTTTCTGCCTTGGCCTCTGCTGAAATGGGTCTTACACCCAGTCGAAACTTCCCGGTAAAAAAATGTCAAATAAATAAATGTCATATTAGAACTTATGCAAAACAAGGGGAGCTACTTCTCTTAAGACACTTTGCAGTATGGGTTTCTTAGAGAAGAACTTGTCTTCTGAATCCTGTGTCAGTCTTTGAAGTTAAAGTAGCACTAGATGAAGTACTGACAGTGTGAGCTGCTCATTTTGACCTCAACAATGCAACACTATCCTGCATTAGGGAATAATTGACCAACTAAAAACAATAACAGTTAGTTATGTACTCACCATAACGTTAGATGTATGTAGTCCATCTTGCCTCACATTCTTCACTTGTGGGTTCGGAGCCGAATGTCGGCTCCGACTCGGCCTATTTACTAGCTCGAAAGTCCTTGGCTGGGCTAAGATGGTATCCCTCAATACACTGCTCCACATCCCCAGATCTAGTTTGCTGCCAACAGAAGTATCATATCCATCACCCAAACACACACTCACCCATAACAACGAGGTCCAACAAATTATCCAAAGGGACTCTGTAACATCAGAAGTAAAGGGAGATCCTCCAAATCCTCCAGGCATGGGGGACGGTGGGGGTGGGGGGGGTAATGAAGAATGTGAGGTGAGATGGACTACATACATCTAACGTTATGGTGAGTACATAACTAACTGATGTTATGTAGTCCTATCTCGTCTACATTCCTTGTGGGACAGCGTCCCTAGCACTTACATCCTGGATGGCTCAATGGAAAATACTCCTGAGCACTGTGGAGCCAAAAGATGATCTGCCCCTGGACACCACATCCAATTTGTAATGGGAAACAAACGTGTGAGGAGAAGCCCATGTTGCAGCCGCACATATATCATCCATCGACAACCTAGCCTGAAAGGCTGTGGAAGTGGAAACTGCTCTGGTAGTGTGTGCTCTGACTGGAAAAAACAGGCTCTTTCCCCCTGCCTGATAAATAAAGGAGACGCAACCAGCTATCCACCTAGAGATGGTGACCTTGGAAACCACAGACCCCAAGCAATTCTCTTAGAACGAAACGAAGAGCTGGTCTGACCTCCGCCAATCTTTAGTCCTGTGTAGATAAAAGCGTAGTTGCCTATGAACATCCAACAAATGAAACTGGTACTCTGCCTTATTGGGGAAGTTGGGGAAGAAGACCGGCAGCTCAATGGACTGATTAATATTAGATAAGGAAGCCACTTTGGGAAGAAAGGACGGATTTGGTCTGAGAGAGAGTCTATCTTTATGGAATACCAAATATGGGGGCTTGACTGATAGGGCCTGGAGTTCTGATACTCATCTAGCCGATGTGATATCAAAAAGGCAGATTTCCATGTAAGAAATTTTAAATCGCAGGAAGCCGCCGGCTCAAAGGGTGGGAGAGTGATGGCCTGCAGAACAAAAATTGAGGTCCCAGGGCATAACAGGTTGAGATACAGGGGGACGAAGGAGAAGAGTGCCTTTCAGGAATGCTCTACACAGCCTGTGTGCCATTAAGTTAGGTTCATAAGTCACATGATAATTTGAAATAGCCGCCAGCTGAACTTTGATGGTGGCTGAGGCAGACCCTTGTAGAATAAACAAGACAAAAATTCCAACACACAGTCAATGGGGGCTGTGTAGGGGTCAATACCTTTGGACTGGGCCCATATCGGAAACCTTTTCCACTTGCTAGAGTAGATCTTCCTAGTGGACGGCTTATGAGAGGACGAAAGAATATGGACCACGTCTGGAGAAAAATCATGACACCTGACTACGGATGGAAGTGGAGTAGCCAGGCAGTCAGCCGGAGGGTCTCCAGGGAGGAGTGGAGCTGTCCCGACATATGTGTCAGCAAGTCTGGACGAGGGTCCAGAGTCCAATGAGCGTCCACAATGTAAGGCTGAAGGAAGGGGAACCATACTTGTCGAGGCCAGTGTGGCGCGATCAGACTCAATCAGCTTCCCAAGGATAGCACTTTCTGAATCACCCTCGAGATAAGGGGAAATGGAGGGAAAGCATACAGCAGACCCGAGGGCCAATTGTGCGCAAAAGCGTCCCTTGGAGATCCCCCCGGTGGGGGGATCAGCGAGAAGTAGTTGCTGCATTTCGCATTGAGGGGGCTGGCAAACAGATTGCAGCAAGGCTGACCCCATTTGCTGAATATACTGTCCACCACCCGGCGGTTCAGGGACCACTCGTAAGGCATGAGGATCGCCCTTAGCCTGTCTGCAATCACATTGGTTTTCCCTGGGATGTGCGTAGCCACCAAGGCCCATTGAGAAGCTATCGCCCAATTCCACACTCTCATGGCCTCCCTGCATAGTGGGTACGATCTGGTTCCTCCTTGTTTGTTCAGATACCACACTACTGACATGTTGTCTGAGTGTATCGCAATAGTCCCTAGAGGGAGGACATCCTGAAGTGCCTGCAATGCTAGCAGCACTGCC
This sequence comes from Protopterus annectens, assembly GCF_019279795.1. Lineage (NCBI taxonomy): Eukaryota > Metazoa > Chordata > Ceratodontiformes > Protopteridae > Protopterus > Protopterus annectens. The sequence goes on along the minus strand of NC_056732.1, from coordinate 438,650,894 downwards.
CTCATCTCCAGGACATTTATGTTCAAGTCTATCTCGTGCTCCTGCCACGTGCCTTGGACCATCCTGCCGAGATAATGCCCCCCCCATCCGGGAGGCATCCGTGGTCACTGTGGCTACCAGGTTGGGTGGAACAAAGAGTTTCCCTACGTCTAAGTTGTTGGTGCATAGCCACCAACTGAGGTCCTGCTTGCATTTGCCTGTGATTAAGATAGGATGGGATAGCGGTAGTCTTTGGAAGGACCATTGGGCAAATAGGAGCCATTGTAGGATCCTCATATGTAACCTCGCTAACGGGACCATCATGATAGTGGATGCCATTGTCCCCAGTAACTGAAGAACTAGTCTTGCCCTCACACGTGTCAGAGACATCATCATCCGAACCTGTTGTTGCAACCCTGTGATCCTCTCCATAGGTAGGAATGCTCTCAATCGAATAGTGTCCAACTCTTCTCCTATAAATGAGACACAATGTGAGGGTAGCAAGGCAGATTTTTTCCAGTTTATTGTGATGCCTAACTGGTGAAAAAGATCGATAGCAGTATCTCTGTTTTGAAGAAGTAGATGCTTGGTGGGGGCGGATAGGAGCCAGTCGTCCAGGTAAGGAAACACCTGGAATCCTTGACATCTCAAGTGAGCCGTCACCACTGCCATGCACTTGGTGAACACCCTGGGGGCTGTGGTGAGACCAAAGGGCAGGGCTCAAAACTGTAAGTGCCTGGCTCCCAGCCAGAAGCGTAGATGACATCTGGATGCTCTGTCCATTTTGATGTGGTAATAAGCATCCTTCAGGTCGATGGAGCACATCCATACTTCCTTTCCCAATAATGGGAGAATCGATTGTAGCGTTACCATCCAGAATTTGGACTTGTGTAAGTAATGATCGAGTCAGCTGAGATCCAAAATGGGTCTCAGGTCCCCCGTTCTTTTCGGCACCAAAAAGAATCTCGAGTAAGTCCCTAATCCGATCTGGTATGGGGGGACTGGTTGGATGACTCCTTTTTCTAGCAGCTGAGAAACCTCTGTTGCTGCATGACCCCTTTGACTGGGTGGAACGTCTGGGATCCTTTTGAAGGGGGGGTGTGGAGTGAAATGGGATGGTGTACCCTCCGGCGATTATCCCTAATACCCATCTGTCCAGGGTGATGTTGACCCAGGCTTCCGGATACTGGGAAATTCGACCCCCGACTGGCTCCGGAGAAGAACAGCCGGGCACACCCTCAGGAATGAGAGTATGGGGAACTGCGAAAGGAATCATAGTCCTCAGAATTGCGGGGGGACCCCCCTCTGCCTCTGGGGTGACGTCTCCCTGAATACGACCCCCCTCCCCTGCCTCGGGGGGGGTCTCACCCTGTGCGGTAGGAAAAGACCTTTGAGAATTTTTGAACCACATCTTTCCCCTCGCTGTGCCTTGGGATAAGGCCTCGACGGGAGGGAAAAATGGACTCCCACGGCAGACAAGGTCTTTCCCTCTTGCTCGCACCTGGTGAGTGTGTCTTTCACTTTGGTCCCGAACAAGGAGGAACCATCGAAGGGGGCATCAGTAAAGGAAGACTTAAAGGCCTCCGCAAAGTGACACAGGCGTAGCCAGGCTTGCCTCCTGAGGGCCACCCCTGAACTAGCCGCCCTACTAGCTCCCTCGGCCGCGTACGAAATCAGTCGCATGGACGAGTTAGCAATAGAGTTGAGGGTAGAGGGTTGAGCTTTGACAGTCTGAGCCACCGCCTCAGGCACGTTACCAGTTAGAGTATCTCCTAACTCCTTAAGGAGATCTCTCTGGAGCTGCGTGAAATGAGACAAATAATTCAGCGACTGCAAGGTAAAGGTCGCTGAAGACAGTGTACGCTTCCCATACCGATCCATAGTCCTAGACTCCTTGTTAGGAGGATGGACCGAAGAGGAAGACTCAGCAACTTCCTTCTGTGTGGCAGCCGCCACCACCATAGCATCTACCGGGACTCCCTTTGTCAAAAATTCTTTCCCTTGGGGAGCAGACAAAAATTTGTTGGGGCATCGAGGAACAGGCTCCACAGAGTCAGGAGTCTCCCACACCCTCTGACAAATAAGGTCCAGGAGCTTGTCGAAAGGTGGAGACACCCAGGAGACAGACGGCTGAGCGCCAAAGGCCTTAAGGAATACTGACTCCTCCTCCGAGGGGGTTTTGGAGGGCCAGTCTCCTCTTTGTTTCAAGATCTCCAGGATATCGGAGAATGAAATGTCCTCAGAGGAAGACCTAAGGGACCCCTCCGATTCCTCGAGGTCAGTATCGGAAGTGAGAGACTCATCCTGTGAGTCTATGTGCTTCCTCTTGCAAGATTTCTTTCTGGGGGGGGTTCCTCAGGCACAGGCTCTGAGGGCCCCTCAGAAAGAAGGGGACCACTCGTGGGGGTATCCTTAGGCCCCTGCGCTCTGCTATCCAAGGATAGGTGGGTGTCAGAAGCTCTCGCTGGTGTTAGGGGGGAACGGAAGAACCGATCTGAGAGAAGTAGCTGACCTAGCCAGTGCGCTCCGCATAGCCTGGAAGGCGGGACCTCCCAAATCGGAGGACCGACCACCTTCCAAGGCTATGACCGGGACCGGTGTCCCCACAGCCAAGGCACCAAGGGGGAGGCTCAGAACCGAAGGGTGTTCCAAGACATCCCCCTCGGGCCCGGCCGAAGAGACCTGAGTCTCGAACCCTGTGGATGGAACCGACAAGGTCAGAGCCGGTGCGGGCACCGATAAACCCTGCTGGGGGATCGGTGCCAGCGCAGGAACATTCCTCAGAGCGGAACTTACCGGCTCCGATGACAAGGATGCGCTCGGAGGAGGAATAGCAGGTACAACTAACAGAACTGGCTCCGGAGCCGACTAGGTTGGAGCCGAGAAATGTTTGGCCAACACCTGCGACTGTAGGAGCCTCTGCACCACCCCATCTACATCCAAATCGGAAAGCCTGAAGGATTTGGAGGAAATGGATGAAGACCTAGACCACCTATCTGGAGACGCTTGCCTCAAACTTGGCGTCCAGCTCCGAATCTGTTCCAAAATTATCGGAGCGGACGCAGACTCAGTCGACACAGCTACCTCCTGCGGCCCCGACGTTGGTGGAGCCGAGGAAGCAGATTTGACAATGGTAATTTTACAAGGTGGCTCCGAAACAATAGATGGAGCCAGAGACCTCTTCTTGGATTTGGAGGATTTAGACTTTGACTGGGAGCCGAACCTAAATCCTCCTCAAAGGATAGTTTTAGCAGTAGCTTTAGGATCAATTTGTTTTTCCTCTCTTGGAGCACCCGAGGACTAAAGGCGTGGCAGAAACTGCACGACTCCTGAAGGTGGATGGCTCCAAGACAGTAAACACAGACCGAATGTACGTCTGTGATAGACATTTTATAGGCACACTTTGTACACTTTTTAAAGCCCGAGGGCTTATGCACTTTTTGTGCCTTAGACATGCCAAGCTAACAATTGTAGCAGCCGCCAAAGTAGAAGTGTATACCTTCTTACCCCATCTGTCTAAGGCTCTAGAATCTCTATCAGAAGGGGTAGGATTTTTAGCAGCAGTGGCCTTAATGCCTTTAGGTCCTTGGGAAATAGTCTCTGGATCAGCAGAAGGATTCTTGAAGAGGAACTTGTGAGAATCAGGTACTCTGTAGTACCCGTCAGGTTTTCTGGGAGCTGGAGGTAAAGTGTCAGGGATAAGGCTAGATTCCAAGAAAGCATCATCTACAATGTCCAGAACAGGAGGGATAGCTAAAGGCCTGTGTTGAGGCAGGAGTAGAAACTCCCTAACTCTTTTTGGACTAATCCTGGCTTTCCCAGTGGAAATAGGTTCATACTAGGCTATCTGCCCTAGGGCATTTATAAGCCTAGCCAGAGTGCGTTTGGCTTTCGCCACCCATTTTAAATTAATTTTGCTATGCCCTTTTTCGAGGTTAGTATACTGTGCCTCTGTCTAACAGTGACAAAGAAGTGGTACCCGGGGTAAACCTACGATCTCCCATCCACTCATCAAGATTCCTCTTGAAGGGAGTCAATGAGGGACTCTGCCTAACCTGGACTGGGATTTTATTCCAGAGTGAAGGGAGCCTCTGGGTTATGAATCTGTCTCTCCAGCATGTCTTATTTATTTCAGTGCTGAGGTTCAAGTCTCTCAAGCGGGTAGCTCGATGGGATTTGGATTTTCTGAGGTGCAGCATGTCCATTAATTCCAGGTTGGACATGGCTTTATATGTCAGGCACAGATCGCCTCTGAGCAGGCAGTATGCCACTGAGTAGAGCTGGAGTTTCTTTAACCGGGCAGCATATGGCATCTGTTTGAGCCCTTTGATCCTCTTGGTGAGGTACTTTTGGGGTCTTTCCAGTTGCTGCAGGTGTCTGGTAAGGTACATCCCAAAAGGGGCATTGTACTCAATTATGGGCCTGATGAGGGATGAATAAAGAGGCACGATGACCTCCCCTGATCTAGATGTGAATCCCTTCATGATTAGGTGGGCTATATAAAATGTTTTTCTAACCATTTTGGCCATGTGGTTGTCAAATGAGAGATTGCTATCAATTTGGGTCCCCAGGTCCCTAATTACTTCTTCCGTACTTAATGGATTACCACCTATGTGGTAATTTGTGGGCACTTTGTTTTTGCCAAAGGGGATGACTATACACTTTTTGGCGTTTAGCTTAAGGCCATGGCTCTGGCACCAGTTGTCGGTTTCTCTGAGGCCCTTTTGGAGGATGCTTGTGTCGGCTGGAGAGTCGATTATGGTGCTCAGTTTGCAGTCATCTGCGAACTTGGTCAGCCACAGTCCTTCCGTGTTGGCCTGTACCTCCGAGAAATATATACCGAACAAGAGAGGTCCCAGGACTGAGCCTTGTGGGATGCCACTTGTAACTGGTTTGGAGTCTGACATGGCTCCAGCAATTCTAACCATGTGGGTTCTGTCCTTGAGCCAATTTGCAACCCATCTAGTGACATAGGGGTTTATATTTAAGCTGGTGAGCTTATCTATAATGCCTGAGTGGGGTATTGTATCGAAGGCTTTTGCGAGGTCCAGGTAGGATGTGTGGACCACATTCCCCTCGTCAATAGCCTTGGTGACTGTTTCAAAGAAATCAACCAGGTTTAAGAGGCAGGATCTGCCCTTAAAGCCGAACTAGGTAGGATCCAGTGTCTGTAGGTCCCCAATATCTTTATTTATGAGGTCCATGATGATCCTTTCCATAGCTTTGCAGACCAAGCTAGTCAGGCTTATGGGGCGATAGTTTCCAGGATCCGTTGAGGCACCACCTTTGTGGAGAGGGACCACTGTTGCTGTACGCCACTCTTTGGGTACATATCCTGTAGTAAGGCTGAGATTGAACAGTAGCTTTATGTTTGGGTTTAGCTCTTCTTGGAGTTCATGTAGGACACAGCCCGGGACACCGTCTGGTTCCATTGATGCTGTGTTTTTTGCTTTGGAGAGGGCGTCTCTTACCTGAGCATCTGAGATGTCAGGTGGGCAGTACTCTGCTGGGATAGATATTTGCCCTTTTGGTGGGGAGGGGAGGGAGAAGTTTGTGCTAAACCTGTCAGCTAGGATGTTGACAATATCTGTGGGTTCCGTGTATTTTTTGTCATTTTGGACTAATTCTGAGCATATCTGGGAATTCCCACCCAGGTTCCCAACATAACTAAAGAAAGCCTTGTGATTATCCTTAGTGTCCTGTGCAATTTTTCTCTCGAAGCTGGCTTTAGGCAATTTTATGAGTGCCCGTAGTTTTTTGCTAATACTGATCAGAGATGCCTTCCCTTTTTGGGATTTTGCTCTATCATGTAGTAGCTTCCTCCTTCTATTGTATAGTTTGTTTATGGTTGGGGTCCACCAGACAGGACGTCTGCCTTTGGAGGATTGGGTCTTGGTTTTATTTGGGATTGCATGATCCATGCATTCCTGAAGGTGTTCATAGAATGCATTTATAAAGCATTCTGTGGTCTGGGCCACATTTTCCACAGGCCCGGGGGCTTTGAAGGATTCCACCTCAGTTTTGAGGAGTGTGAAATTTGCTTTAGAGAAGTTTTTCACTGTGGTTTTCTGGACATGGGGTGGGGTCGGGATGTGAATATCCAGTGAGATTAGTTTATGGTCTGATCTTACCAGTGAGGCATACACTTCTGGTCTGGAGCATAGAGTCCCCATGTTGGTGATGATCAGGTCCAGTATGTTTTCTCCTCTTGTGGGAGTGGTAACAAGTTGTTCCACAGCATTTGAGTTTATAAATTCTAGGAACCTTTGGGCTAGGGTGTTGGAGCTAGAGTAATGCTCCCAGTCTATGTTTGGGTAGTTGAAGTCTCCCAATATAATGGTGTTTGGAGAGACCTTCATATTTTCCAGTGTTCTCAGGAAGGCTGAGTGGGGTTCCTGGGTTTGGGAGGATCGTCTGTAGCAGGCTATAAATTGGAAGGCAGTTTTACCCACTGTTAGTTTCACATGGATAGACTCTGATGTTTCGTGCTGTGCCACCAACCTGGAGGTGTGGGTATCTTTGACGAATATGGATACCCCCCCTCCTTTTGTGGTTCGGTCCAAGTTTTGGGGCTGAAAAGCATGGTATGAGGTATAATCTGGTAGTGCTGGGGTGCTCTCGGGAGCCTTGAACCAGGTTTCTGTTACTGCACATATATCGATGTTCTCCATGCTAAGGAGAGTTTCGAGTGCGTGCATCTTGAGGTTTAGACTTCTGGCATTGAGTAGCATTACTCTTAGTTTCTTATCCCTTGTGATACCTATGGAGGTGGGCTTGTCTTTTGAGCCTTGCCTAAAAAAGGCACTATGGAGGTAGCAAGAGCCTTTGCCAATATCCGAAAGCCCAGGGGTGACAGGTGCAAGCTGTCCCTAGTGAAGCATCGTGGCTTGTCGAGCATCTCATCCCAGGCTGACAGGCATTGGATCCCCTTTGAATGACACCAATACTTAAGCCAATTGTTGAAATTGATCATCTTGTCTTCATATTGTGGCATCATTCTTGGTGAGGGTAAGATGCTACTCAAGGTCAGGGTCATACCGGCCTGGTCTACATGCTCAGAGAGCTCCTCTATGTCTCTTTTCATGTAGTCCAGGGAGGTACGTCTCAGGTCATTCACACCAGCATGGACAATGACTGAGTCATATTTGTACTTGCCTTGGAGTGACCTGAGTGCTTGTGTTATGTGGCGGATCCTAGCGCCCGACAGGCAGCTCACCGTGACCTTCTCCTTGTTCAGACTGGTGAGCGGGACGTCAGTGTGCCTGATGATAGAGTCACCTATTACAAGTGTATCAGGTGTGTTGTTTAGCCTTAAGGGCTGTGATTGTTTGGCACACTGGCTTTGTGAGCTGTGTGTTGCACGTGTTTTGTTTTGGGGTAGCGGTTGCTTGGGTGTCTGCTTTGGAGGTTTCTGCTGCTTAGGCAGATTTTTATTTAGAGCCTCCGAGTATGTTTTTGTGTGTTTATGTCTTTGGTTTGCTGTCGTGGTAGGTCTATGTGAGACTGGAATTGTAGTGAGTGTGGTTTCCTTCTCCTCCTGACTGGTTACGCCAGTACTGAGTTGAGAGAGCTTAGCCTCCAGTTTGCCTATATGGTTGCATCTCTCACGTGTTGGAATTTGTTGGGAGGAGGAGAGGGTTGTCTGTGTACATGAGGCAGTTGTAACATTGCCTCAAGATTCCCAGATTCACCAGCTGGACCGGAGAGGAGATTGACAACTGACCTTTGGACATGCTAGAATAGTATTGGGAATTCCTTTATAATTGAAGAAAAGGGCCAATGGGGAACAAGGTACTCAAGGGGAGTTTGTTAGGGTGTAGTGCTTTTAATTTTTTAGTGCTGACTTATATAATTGCTTTAGTGAGCTAGTGCCAGGTAATTTAAATGCAATGTGTTACAAGTAACTTAAATGCAAAAACGACAAACAGTAACTTTCTTTCAAGTGAAACAAGGAAATAAGTACAGTAAGCAATGCAGATATCACTAGGGATCCACAGAAGCGCTGAAAAGCCGCATTTTAGGTGGAATTAGCATTTCAGGGAAATAACAAGCATACAAACAAAGCTAAATTCAGCAGGCCTGGATCTAGTCTATGCTACAGCAAACAAGGTGTACCAATTTCAGTAAGAAACAGTTCAAATATGCAGGCACTATAAGCCTCTAACCAGAAATTCCCAGCTCAGAAGGGCAGAGTCCAGCCTCTCCTCCCACAAGAGTGGAGACCAAGAACCTTCTTAATGTAAAATAACTGGCCTGAAGCCCAAGTGCTTAAACCAGAACTAATACACTTTTAGAATAACAGACACTGAGCCTTCAATCAGCAGTTCCCAACTTAGAAGGATGTAAGCTGTAAGGATGTAATGCTCCCTAAGAGTATGCAAGGTTTCACCGAAGGAAAGATCTTCCGGAGGGGAGGCAGAGGGAATGGAATCCTCTGCATCAGAATCCTCATAAGTAGATAAGGGCAAATCCTGGTAATCAGAAGGAGCAGAAATATCAGATTCCTGATCAGAAGAATCAGAAAGAAATTCAGTTCTAGGTTCTAGGCTGGCTTCCCCTAATTAAGGTAATAAGGTCTTCAGCCATTGTAAGCATTTGTTTTTGAGGCCTATGGGCCTGAGCATGCGGTTTTGTCATCGGTTTTCTAGGCGTTGTGCAAGCTTTAGGCCCAAGAGATTCGGAACTTCTGGATGGAAATAAATACATTGGTTTAATGTGAATGTCTGTAGGCCTGAATACACCCTCAGAAGCTGGTGCCTGCACAGCGGCTCTGGACCCATCCAAGGTAGAGACATCTGCAGGTTCCATAGTTGAAGCATCTCGCTGCATACCGGACTCCGAATGGGTCTCAGTAGAGGACTGAGAATCTGAAGTAGCGGGTATCAGGTGCTTCGAAAGCGCCTCACTGAGTACCAGCGAACTGGCGACTAGCTTAACGGAAGCATTGTCGGCAGTTTTGGACCTATGCGGTCTATCTCTGTCTTTATCCTTACTTTTTTTCGGAAGATCGGTAGTCGGATGGCTTAAAGCCATTTCGTAGTACTGGGATGGAGTACAAAAGTGATTAGCTGCAAAAACAACCTGATGACGAATAGTTCGGGGGTTGAACAAGGCACAAAACTGACCGCGAGAGACGTCGTGATCTGGGCCTAAACAGGGGATGCAGTATAAATGAAAATGTCTATGAGGTATTTGCTTTCCACAGGTAAGGCAATTGCTAACTTTTACTGACATAGGTTGGAGCAAGAAAAAGGACCCCCAATGGGGTACTTCTCTTTTTTGAAGACTTCAGGTCTGAAACTCAAAAGCGAAAATTTCAGGAGTCGGCTGACTGGCACTTGTGAATTGCTTCTGCTTCAGGCACCGCACAGCAAGAAAGCCTGATGTAATGGCGTCAGCTGCATGTTTTATACCCCTGACGTCATGGAAGAGGAGACAACATCCAACGCAGAAATCCAAAGACTCTGATATTCAGGCCGGCTGAGAGCTACCTGCAGGCAGATAACCCAAATGTGATGACTGTAACAGTTAAACACGAACATCATCTGGACAACAACAGGTCTAGGGCCAGGGTGTTACGTTATAGTAGGGATATACCTTCTCTGACGAAGATCATTAATTCCCATTGGACCAACATTTTTGGTGCATTTGATCTTATGACCAAATTGGGGCTGAACACTAGATTTTGTTTACAAAAACAGTTTTAACTTAAAGACAATACTTGAAATAAATCAAAGCATGAGTACAAATTCTACAAAGAAACTATGTATGAGGCACTGTGGGGCATGTAAACAGTGTAGATTTATACTACAATGTACCCATTTTTCGGTAACTGGCTTCTCTAGAGTGAATTCACTTGTGGAGAGTTATGACTGTAATACCAAAGGGGTACTGTATTTGGTCCTTTGCACTACCCGTCCTGTATTCTACATAGGTAAGACTGAGGGTCCCCCTTATGAAAAGGATTTATCAGCACACTTAGCTACCCATACAAAAGATAGTAGAAATGCATTGTTCAAACATTCTATGGTCTGTACAGACTTTAGAAAAATTTCCTTATATGTACCGGAAATGGTTTCCCCCCAATTGGGGGTGGAGGCTTTTCTTGGAGGAAAGGGACCTTTATTGGCAAATTATTCTTAATGTTGCAAATACCCCAGGTATTAATGAGGTTATTTCAATAGAATGTGTTTTGAAGAAGACATTTCTTAATGTTTTACTAACAATATTGGTTTTTATTACAGTTAATATTAAATTATTGAAGTAAGCTGGTCTTAAATGTAGATTTCACTTTAAATTTGGTTCTTGTTTTTGGTGCCAAAATGTGTATTTAAACAGCAGGAAGTGATGCAATTTCTTTTAACTCTGAGGAAGGTCTGTTAAGTTCAAGAACAAAAACACTTAGTTCTTTTAAAATAAAAGAAGCTGTGGACATTTTCAGAGCAGCGTTTTGCTACAAGTGTATGATTGCCTATGCTATACATGATACTTTAATAAAGATGTTTCTTCTTTAAAAAAAAAATCACCTTGAAAACTTCAGAATGCTTTGCAATCATACTAAATAGCAAACAAATTAAGACAAAAAAATATACTATTGTAATTTTCAGAATCATACTAAACACAACCCTAAAAAATTTTTGGACATCCATTAAAGAAATCTTACATGCCAGCCAAAAATTCAACAAACCCCTCTCTCGATAAATCACCACTCAAAACTGCAATACAGTTCAACTCTTACTTTATAGATAGTATAGCATTCTAACCAAGGATTCCTCAACATCTTATCCCCAACCCTGCCCAACAGCCATTTATCAACCACATCCACTTTGACCTTCAAACCTGTACTCACATCTAAGACAACTCTTAAACTTGCAAATAGGTCAGTCCAGGAATCCCACGTTCCTACTGGAAAAAGTCACAAATTATCCCTCTGCACAAAGGAGGAAATTCAACAGACAATAACTTTGGACCTATGGCAATCTTATCTCCCCTCACCAATACTTAAAATGTATTCAAAAATAAGAAGTTATGTCTTACCATAATGTTCCATGTTAGTTGTCTTCTTCTTGCCTTCTTTCTTGCTGGATGGGTTCGGAGCCGATCCTCGGCTCTGACTCGGCCTATATTATAGCTCGAGAGCTATTTTTACTGGCTCAAGGCAGCCCTATATCCCACAATACCATGCACTAACTCACCATATCTCGTTTGAAAGCTAAGGCATAGTATCAAAAGTAATATTATAATAATAATAATAATATTATAATCCTCTTTTACGAGTACAGATTACCTGCTAGTAACACTAAGGATACCATGAAAGACGCAACATACTGTATCTCCAGAAATGGAAGGACTCAGAACCTCGAGTCTATCCAGGCTAGGGGGCAGGAGGGAGGGGCCTTAAGAAAGAAGGCGAGAAGAAGACAACTAACATGGAACGTTATGGTAAGACATAACTTCTTAATGTTAAGTTGTCATTCTCGCCTTCATTCTTGCTGGATGGGACAGCGTCCCTAGCATCTTAGTCCTGGGTGGCTCAATGGAACAGACTCCTGAGTACAGTGGAACCAAAATCAGCTGTATTTCTGGAGGCTAGATCAAGCTTGTAATGGGCAATAAAGGTATGTTTGGATGCCCATGTAGCTGCTGCACAAATGGCATCTAGTGGTAACCTTGCTTGAAAAGCCGTTGAAGTTGATAGTGCCCTGGTTGAATGAGCTTTAGGCCTAGAGGGTAGCTGCCTTGTGTCTCAACTCATAGATCAAGGTAATAATAGATGTCAGCCATCTGGAAAGAGTAACTTTTGATACTGGAAGCCCTTTCTTGCCTGCAGCATGAGAGGAAGAGCTGGTCTGATTTTCTGAATTGTTTTGTCCTGTCTAGGTAATACCGTAATTGGCGATGAACATCTAATGAATGTAATCTTTGTTCAGCCCTGTTGGTATAGTCTGGGAAAAAGACGAGCAAAGCAATGGAGTGGTTTAGATTTGCTTCCGATAACACTTTTGGTAGAAAGGAAGGGTTTGTTCTGAGAGTTACCCTATCTTTATGAAAAACCAAATAGGGAGGACGGACAGACAAGGCTTGAAGTTCCGATACCCTTCTGGCAGATGTTATAGCTAATAAAAACAGCGTTTTCCAAGAAAGAAGTTTGAGGGAGCAAGAAGCTGCCGGTTCAAAAGGGGGTAAAATTAGTGAAGTTAGAACTAAATTCAAATCCCATTGTGGGGGTGGATCTTTAACTGGAGGTCTGAGTAACAAAATGCCCTTGAGAAAGGCTTTACAGAGTTTGTGGGACATATTTGCTTCTGAGAGTCCAACATGAAAATTAGCAATGGCCGCTAATTGTACCCTGATAGTGGCCGATGATGACCCCGAATGAAAAAGCTCCGCCAGGAAGTCTAGAACCTCATATATGGGTGCATGGAAGGGATCTAAAGATCTAGTTTGTGCCCAGTGTGAAAAACGCTTCCATTTACTCGCATAAGTCTTCCTAGTATTGGACTTATGGGAAGCCAGAATGATATCACGAACAGGAGGAGAAATAAGGGGAAGCCTGGCTATGGCTGGAAGTGGAGCAACCAAGCTGTGAGGTTGATGGAATGCAGAGACTGATGCAGCTTGCCCGTGAGGTGGGTCAACAGATCCGGAAGGGGTTCCAGATGCCAAGGCTGTTCCAGTAGGTATTTGTGCAGGAACGGGAACCAAACTTGTCGAGGCCAAAACGGGGCAATGAGGATCATTTTGGATCTCAAAGTGGTTGCTTTCTGAATTAGTTGCGGGATCAATGGAAAGGGAGGAAAAGCATAAAGAAGACCCCGGGGCCAAACGTGAACAAGAGCGTCTCTAAGGGGCTGGCCTGGTAGAGGGAAAAGTGTGAAGAAGTCGAGGCACTTGCTGTTTTGCGGAGTTGCAAAAAGGTCGCAGCAAGGCTGGCCCCACTTCCGAAAAATTACGTCTACTACCGCTTGATTTAGAGACCACTCATGAGGCATGTGGATAGTTCTGTTCAATCTGTCTGCTATGACGTTGGACTTCCCGGGGATGTGCGTTGCTATCAGAAACCGTTGAGATGAAATCGCCCATTGCCAAAGTCTGAGTGCTTCTCGACAGAGAGGGTAGGACTTTGTTCCGCCCTGCTTGTTTATGTACCACACTACAGACATATTGTCCGTTTGAATTGCTATAGTCCCCGTGGGAAGAGAGCTCTGAAGGGCCTGCAACGTCAAAAGCACCGCCCTCATCTCCAGGACATTTATGTGCAGGTGGCATTCTGACTGTTGCCAAGTGCCCTGGACCGTCCTGCCCTGATAATGCCCCCCCCACCCGATCAGGGAGGCATCCGTTGTGACAGTGGCAACTGGAGGGGGGAGAACAAAAGGTCTGTCCTGAAAAAGCTGAGGGGAAACCATCCACCAGGAGAGATGTTTCTTGCAAGATGGTGTTATCAAAATGTTGTGGGTCATTGGCAGCTGCTGAAAGGACCACTGAGAAAACAGCATCCACTGAAGGAGCCTCATGTGGAAGCTTGCTAATGGAAGTAGAAGAATCGCCGCTGCCATGAGGCCCAACACTTTCAATACTAGCTTGACTTGGACTCGGCTGGACTGAAACAGGAGCTGAACATTCTGCCTTATGTCTGTCACTCTCTGAGGTGGTAATGTTGCAGACATTTCTGTGGTGTTTAATACGGCGCCTATAAAGTTTATACATTGACAAGGCGACAAGGAGGACTTTGCAAAATTTATAGAAATACCCAGGCTGTTGCAAAGATGGATAGTATAATCCCTGGCCATTATGAGATCCTGTTTGGTGGTAGCGGAAATGAGCCAGTCGTCCAAGGATGGAAACACCTGGAATCCTTTTTGTCTCAGGTGAGCCGTGACCACTGCCAAACATTTGGTGAACACCCGGGGGGGCTGTGGTGAGACCAAAGGGCAGGGCCCTGAATTGAAAGTGACTGACTCCCAGCCAGAAGCGGAGAAACCTCCTGGTGCGCCTGTGCATTTTTATATGGTAGTACGCGTCCTGGAGGTCTAACAAGCACATCCAGTTGTCTCTGCCCAAAAAGGGTAGAATGGACTGCAGTGTTACCATCCGAAATTTTGTCTTTAACACATAGTTGTTTAACCTGCTGAGGTCCAAAATGGGTCTCCAATCTCCTGTCTTTTTTGGTACCAAAAAGAACCTGGAGTAGATTCCGGATCCTAGCTGATCTGCTGGGACTGCCTGGATGACTCTCTTGTTTAACAGCTTTTTTATTTCTAGCTGAGCCTGACCCCTCCCCGCGGGTGGTACGTCTGGTAGGGGTTTTGGCGGTTGTACCGGAGGGAAAGTGAGAGGAATTTTGTAACCCTCGGATATGATCTTCTGTACCCATGTGTCTTGAGTGATGGATTGCCAGGCTTCCGGGTACAGAGATAATCTTCCCCCGACTGCTTCCGAAGGTGGACAGTCGGGCAGCTTCTCAGGGATGCTGAAAGGGTTGGTCAGGGAAAGATTCCCTGGAACCCTGGTTTTGTGGACCCCCTCTGCCCCTGGGGCGGCATCTGTTATTATTCCCCCCTCTGCCTCTAGGGGGAAATTCACCATGTGCGGCAGGCGCGACTCCCTGTGGTTTGCGGAACCACATCTTTCCACCCCTCTGTCCCTTAGGATAAGGTCTAGAAGGCATGGAAAAACGGACTCCCACGGCAGAGAGAGTCTTACCATCTTGCTCGCATCTGGTGAGGGTATTCTTCACCTGAGGCCCGAACAATTCCAAACCGTCAAAGGGGGTGTTGGTGAAGGACGCCTTGAAGGGGTCGGCAAAATTACAGAGTCGCATCCAAGCGTGGCGTCTCAACGCAACGCCTGTGCCAGCGGCCCTACTCGCTCCATCGGCTGCATAAGAGATTAGCCGCATGGAGGAGTTAACAATGGAGTTCGGGGTAGCCAGCTGAGAGTTTATTTTGTCCTTAAACCACACAGCAGAAGGATCCTGTACCGTTTCACCCAGCTCCGTGAGCAAGTCTCTTTGAAGGCGGGTGAAATGACATAAATAGTTCAGTGATCGCATAGAAAATTTCGCTGAAGCAAAGGTCCGCTTGCCGTACCTGTCCATGGTCCTGGACTCTGTTAGGAGGATGAACAGGTACAGAAGGATCGGCTAATTCCTTCTTAGTGGCTGCTGCTACCACCATAGCATCAACTGAAACACCTTCGGTGAGAAAGGATTTGTCATCTGGTGCAGAAATAAATTTCGAAGGCCTCCTAGGGGTAGGTTCCATTGAATCAGGAGCTGCCCACGCCTTTCTAGCCACTACCTCCATTAGTGGGTCGAAAGGGGGAGACACCCAGGAGGTGGAAGGGCAAGATCCAAAGGCGTCAAGGTAAACCGACTCGTCCTCAGAAGGTTTGAGTGGACCAATTTCCCCTCTGTCTTAGGATCTCCAGGATGTCTGAAAAGGAGACATCCTCAGAGAGGGATCTGGGGGAACCCTCTGACTCATCCAAGTCGGTGTCCTTCCTCTTGCACTTTCTTTTCCTAGGGGGTTCCCCTGAAGCTTCAGGGGAACCCTCGGAAGAGGAGGAGACACCTAAAGTGGGTACCTTATGCTTTGGATCTCTGCTGTCGGGTATAGGAGGGTGGCCAGAGACCGTAACAGGCACTACAGAGGGAGGAGCCGCAGAACTTAACCTTGGAGTGGACACTGGGTCCAGTACACTCCTCATCACCTCGAAGGCTCCCCTATCAGACACCAAAGGTAGCCCCGGCTCCGAAGAGGCCGGAACCGCCCCCGGAACCGACAGAGAAGGCTCCGAGAATGATGTCGGGGCCGAACTAACCAGAGCCGAAGCTCCGAGAGGTCCGATGCCACTCGCCCCCTTGGAGCCGACAATGGAGTCCCGGCGCCCGGACCTCTCCATGGATGGAACCAATAAAGAGGTCGGAGCCGAAGACACCGGAGCCGAAGGAGGGGGTATCGTCTCCGACGTGGGCAAGGTCACGGTTCCGACGAACTCCGGCTCCGAACTCGAGAGATGAGTCGGAGGAGGAATGGATAACTGTATCGAAGGAGCCACAGTCTGGTGAGATGGGCTCTGAAGCATTTGGGCCAGAGCCTGGGACTTTATGAGTCTACTGACCAGCCTCTCGATGTCGTGATCGGAGAGCCTGGAAGACCTCGATGAATGAGTCCTATGACTCCGCTCCGATAGATGGGGGGACCTCGGAGCCGATCTGACGGACTCTATAGAAAGGGACCTAGAGCGCTTGCGCGCTGGGGTCGGCTCCGATGATGGTTTCGAAGCGGAACCCACTTTGCTCGCCTCGGAGCCAGCCGGAACCGAGGTCGGAGCCGTCTTGACAACACCAGCCCTCGGCTCAGAAGCTGGAGCCGAGGGTTTGGCGGTTTTTGATGGCTTCCCCGAGCCAGACTTGGATGGGGAGTCATCAGGCTTTAACAAGCCCCTTAGAATAAGCTTGTTACGCCTTTCCTGCAGGACTCTTGAACTAAATCCATGACAAATGGAACAAGAGTCCTGCAGGTGTAAAGGCCCCAAGCAATAGACACAAGAAGTGTGACAGTCTGTCGGAGACATTTTCTGACAGCATGAGTCACACTTCTTGAATCCCAAGACCTTAATGTCTTTGGACATTGCCCTAAGACAGTCACACAATCAGTATACACACTCACTCACTTACACACAAGGGGGAAATGAGGGGACTGATTAAAAGAACAACACACACACAAAGTTGAGTAAAGAAACTAAGGCCTGTAGGCCTGGTTATAAAAGTTAACTACAGGGGTGGGTAGGGCTTACGAAACAAGCTCTATTAAGTAAAAAATCGATAGGTAACAAAGTAGGGAAAATAGCCTAATAACTATCTCAAAAAATTAGAAATTCGTTGAAAAAAATCTTTACTGACCTGAGCCGGTAAAAAAGCAACCTCTCAGTGAAGCGGCAAATGAGCTGGGGAGTTAGCGCATGGTATTGTGAGATATAGGGCTGCCTCGAGCCAGTAAAAATAGCTCTCGAGCTATAATATAGGCAGAGTCGGAGCCGAGGATCGGCTCCGAACCCATCCAGCAAGAATGAAGGCGAGAATGACAACTTAACATCAATTGTTATATCTCCTTCTATCCCCTACACAACATGGCTTCTGTCCTTCCCATAGTACTAGCACTGCCCTTCTAATTTATATAAATGTCAATAAAGTTAATGTTAACAGCAAAGTAGACTCTTCCCTATTTCTAGACTTGTCTAAAGCCTTTGACACAGTTTGTCACAGCAAACTTCTACTTTAAATGTCCTCACCGGGTCTCTCCCAGCCCACCCTTCTATGGTTCAAAAGCTACCTGTCTAATAGGCATCAGTCAAGTAAAATGGCACTTCACCCTCTCCCCTTACTTTCCAGTCATTACTGGTGTACCACAAGACTCTATCCTTGGCCCCTCCTCTAACATTTTCACTAGCATTCTCTATACATTCACACAACATGCCACCCTAATACAATATGCAGATGATTCCACTCTCATTTGCACATCAAACAACATGGTACACTTAAAAATTACTCAGGAAGTTTTAACTGCCACTGAAATATAGCTTTGAAACTCGCAACGCATGCTCAGCCTTAAAAAAAAACAAACTACTTTTCCCCACATCCCTCTCTCATGAGAAACAAAAGTCCTCTCTCATGACAATACAACCAGTGAAGTCACTTCTCATAGAAAATTATTAGGGTGAAAGTTTTTTCCAGGTTTTGCTGAGTATTTTCTTTGGAATTCAATCCCTCAACACATCTTAAAAGCTACCAAGCTACACAAATTCACAACTCTGCTCAAAGACCAAAGACCACCTCACTAACAACTGGCTCTGCTCTTGCACCAAGCCAGGCTAATACCACATAAGCCCACATCAAATTTCATCCCCTAAAATTTACAGTCTCCATGTATACCACACTCCCACTTGTTAACACCACCTGTCAGCTACCTACAATAAGAGTATAATTTGATAATTTCTTTTCTTTTGTAAGGGTATACATATGTACACACATTAAAAGTATACTCAAATTATCAACTAAAGATGGACCGCTGCCCTAAAAAAAAAAAAAAAATTATATATATCTATATGACTACTATTTTGTAATAACGTTCTCCTTTTCACTAAAGTGCATATTGTATATCGTAGTTTCTTTATTGTCTCTAGATATTTCTGTTAAATTCTATGTAAAACCGACAATGTACCCGTCAATGTTGTTCTTGTTTTATTGCAGCTTTTCTCCCCGGGCCTCCGCTGAAAATGGGATCACACCCAGACGGACTATCCCAGTCAACAAATGTAAAATAAATAAATAAAATATTTCTTATGCAATTTTGTATATGCAGGTTGAACAGGTTGAACTTAAAATCACCCACTTTCTCACCGACTAAACTAACTACGCTTTCTCATACTTATCTCCTCCTACACTTCTTTATGGCACTCTCATCCTTACTGTCAGGCTTCACAAAAATTAAAACATGAACAATGCTATAACAAAGATGCTACATTTGCAGCAAGTCTCCCTTTCAGAACCCACCACTATATAGCACTAAAAGCCTACATTGGTTAGAACTGTCTCATCAACTAACATATACACAGTTTCTTACCACCTATAAACTCCTTACCTGCTATCCATCAGGTCAATACCCTCCCTTCCATCTTTCAAAACCACTCTGAAAGACTTCCTAGCTAAAATCTGGCTCTGTTCTTGTTCAAAAGCAGGATAAACTATATCCATTAAATATGAACAAGTATCTTTTCATTCCTTGTATCTCCTTACTCTCCCCTCTTCACTTCCTTACTTTTATCAAATTCTCTTCCCTTTCTCTAAATATACAATAAGCCTGTTTGTCCCTCACTTCGTGCTGCAATTCCTATTTGTATTAGATTATCTTTAAATATCTCTACATGTTGTCTAAAATTTTTCTAAATATTAAATGATTGCCATATAACGTACTGATTCTTAATGTTTTTATACTATGGGTAATTTTTTTAAATTACTTAAACTGCAAATGTTTTTATTTTTGAAAATTATAAAATTATTTTTCTTAAAATGTTTTGTAATAATTTAGAGCTTTTCCATCTGGGCCTCTGCTGAAAATGGGCTTCTACCTTTCCCTGTAATCAAATGTCAATAAATAAATAACTAGATAAATACTACTGGGGGGCGAGGAGGGGAGGGACTCCATTTCACAGAACTTAATACTAAAAAGCATCGGTACTAGAGAAAAACTGACATAACAGGGCACAATACCTGAAAAGATTATGAAATTATGCAAACAAAAGTCAGCCATTAACTACTTTCAAAAATAATATACAGACAGGCATAGGTTTATGGAAATTACAAAATTTCAACATGGGGTTGTGGCAAACAAGCTTCTTGAAGGCCATCAAGTCATAATCTTGACAATCAAACTGTTGAAAGTGAGGGGAGGCCTGGTTCAGCAACAAACTAGTAATCACTTTCTAAAAGGAAAGACAGGACTGAAGTGAGGTAACCTAATTCAAGAAGGGGGTAAAAGAGGTGCTACACCCACACACCTAATATTGCAGGATCTCACAGTCATGGAAGCACAGTTACTAGGAAGAAGCAAAATGAGCTGGAAAAATTCCCTGCAGACTGCTCTGTCAGAAATGCTTGGTGCAACTAAGTACATTTTTTTTAGCTATGATACAGAATTTGAACTGCCTACACACAAGTAAGGCCTCAATGTTTTAATTCTGGTGCCTGCCAAAAAAACAATTAATAGAAAATGGAAATCTAAACCAACTGTACCAGAAGTAGAGAATATAGTAAAGATAAAAGAACTGGAAGTGGGATTTTTAGAAAAGTGTAGGAGCAAATTACATAGAAAAAATGGGAATTGTGGTAACAATACATGGAGAATAATGTACTGGAGGAGGAATGAAGTTTAAGGGAAGGAATGGGCTATGTAATGTTTTATTGACAATGAAATGACTATATAGAAGACTATATGCGATGTACTGCAACTAAAATATGTTAATATTGTTTTCATTTATACAAATGTATGAGTGCCTATATCATAAATATTTCAATGAAGATGTTTCCCGTTTAAAAAAAAAAAAAAACACAAGCCTATTGAGAGAAAGACAAGCCTGATAAATTTGAATTCCAAGTTCTACAAAGGGACACACAGAAAGAGCTGCTCAATCAGCAAGAGCTGGGTCTCAATCCAGCACATCACTAGGAATAATGGGTAAAAAAGACTGCCAATGAACTTCCAAGGAAACCCGAAGCCCTGCCAAAAAGACATCCTATACAAAGGACACCTGCACATAACCAAACATAGTAGTAAAGCTTTGTCAAAATTAAGAATCAGTTCAGCTTGGAAGGCCAAGTGGAGGGTCTCCAAGTAAAGTACAGTTTTGTACCTACCATAAATGTAGATGTTCGAGTGGTTATACTGCTGCAGTCATCACACTTGCGTTATCCTGTCATCAGGCGGTCCCGCAGTCGGCCGAATCCCAAAGTCTTGGTCCGGTGTCGATTGTCATCGCCTCTTCCCTGACGTCAGTGCAACAGGGGTATAAAAGAGACAGCTGATGCAATTTTCTTCAGTTTTTCTTGCCCCAGATGTAGGTGCCCCTAAGTGGGAAGTCAATACAATAGCTATGCAACAATACCTTAGTAGATAAGCAATAGTACTAGCCGTTAGAAAATACACCATATAGACATGCATCTAATAGACTGAAGTACATGGAGTTGTAACTAACACCCTGGTTATGTAGAGGGGATGGAGGGAGGGTAACCTGGACTGCAGCAGTATAACCACTTGAACATCTACATTTATGGTAGGTACAAAACTGTACTATGTTCATCATGCTATACTGCTGCAGTCATCACACTTGGGTAGAATCCCAAAGCTATGGAAGGGTGGCTGGTACTAAACTGGTTTAGGTGATGCTAGGATGCCCTGCAGAACTGCACTGGCAAAACCAGCCCTGTTTTTTGAGTATAATGGAAGGTTGTAGTGCTTGGTAAAGGTGTGCACTGAACTCCAAGTAGCTGCCTCCAGAATGTCTTTGGTTGGAACCAAAGGCTGCCCTGGTAGAATGGGATCTAATATTGACAGGCACTGCCTTCCCATGGTGCGAGTAGCAAAAGCGGATACAATGTGCTATCCATTTGGAGATGGTCTGTTTTGAAATAGCATTTCCTTGTGAACCTGCAGCATATGATACAAAGAGTTGGTCAGTTTTTCTGAAGTTCTTTGTCTTATCTAAATAGTAACGTAGCTGTCTGTGAATGTCCAAAGAGTGAAGGAGCCTTTCTCCTTTATTCTGTGGTTAGGATAAAAGGTGGGTAAATGAATGGACTGATTCAAAGCCACACTGGATACTACCTTGGGCATGAAGGTAGGGTTAGTTCGTAAAGAGACTCTGTCCTGATGGAAAATGATGAAGGGTTACACTGCCATAAGTGCTTGTAGTTCTGAGACCCTGCGTGCTGAGGTAATAGCCAGTAACAAGGCTGTTTTCCAAGACAAGTACTGTAGTTCTGCTGAGAATGCTGGTTCGAAAGGAGGTAGTGTTAACTTTTCTAAAACGAAGTTCAGGTCCCAAGTTGGTGTTGGTGGTTTTCTGGGGGGTCTTATATTCTTAGCCCCTCTGAGAAACTGTCTAAGTAAAGGGTGTGAGAAAATTGGGGGATCCGTATTAAATTGGGCTGAAATGGCTGAAGCATGGATCTTAATGGAGGAGAAGGAAAGGCCTTTGTGTAGCATCTCAGTCAGGTATTGCAGTATGTGAGGAATGTTTGGAATCCAAGGATTTTGACCTTTAGCCTGGTGCCATGCACAAAATCTTTTCCATTTGTCTGAGTAAGTCTTCCTGGTGCTAGGCCTCCTGGCCTCCATAATTACATTCAGGACGTCCTTTGAGAGAAGTGTTGATTGATAATTTAAGGAATTCTCCATGCAGCTAAATTTAAAGTTCTGAGCTGGCTGTGACGGGTTTGATAGTTTTTCTGAGTCAACAGTAGTGGGAATTGAGGCAAGATCCATGGAGGGCTGTGAGTCAAGTTCCTTAGTAATGGGTACCAGTGCTGGCATGGCCAGTCCGGAGCAATGAGGATCATTTGTGGTCTCTCTGATCTGACCTTCAATAATACCTTGGTCAATAGAGGAAGTGGAGGGAAGCATAGACTATCAGTGTTGTCCAACTGAATGATAGAGCGTCCACTTTCCAGGCTAGGGAGTGATAAGTCCTTGTGCAGAATTTTTGTAATTGGCAATTGTTGGGGGATGCAAATAGATCTATGTCTGGACATCCCCATCTTTGAGTTATCATTGAAAATACTTGTGGGTGTAGTCGCCACTCCTGGGGGTCTGCCATGTTTCTGCTTAATTTGTCTGCCAATATGTTTTCCTTTCCTGGCAGGAATTGTGCTTGTAGTTGTACTTGGTAGGTCAAAGCTGTGTTCCATATGGTCATAGCCTGTCTGCATAAAGGGTAGGAGTGTGTTCCTCCCTGTTTGTTTATGTACCACATAACTGTGGTGTTGTCTGTCCTTATTAGAAGTTGTCCTGGATGCGAGAGGTCCTTGAAGGCTGTCAGGTCATTTTGCACAGCTAGCATCTCCTTTTGGTTGATGTGAAGATGAATTTGTTTTGCAGACCATTTGCCCTGTATGCACTGTCCTGCCATGTGTGCTCCCCAGGCGTAGTCTGAAGAATCTGTTGTCATGGTTTGGTTTGCTGGAGGTAAGACGAAAGGAAGACCCTTGTTTGTTTGACATGCTTGAGCCCACCATAGGAACTCTTTCTGAAGGCTGGAAATGATAGGTATATTTGTTTCGAGTCTGTGCCTGTGTTGAGACCATACACTTTTCAGGTACCATTGTAATTTTCTCATATGCAGCTTTGCATATGGGATTAATTGAATGCATGATGCCATGAACCTCAATGCCTGCAGGATTTTCCTTGCAGTGAGCTGGGTAAAAGTTGCTATCTTTTTGAAGTATTGAGTCAATTGCTTTTGTTTGTCTGGCGTGAGGTAAAACGTCGAACTCAAACCGCCAAACAAACCAATGAAGACAAAAACCTCTAAGGAAACAGTCCTGCAGCGATAAATTCAGTGAATCCAATGAAAGCAGATAGTCGCTTAGTGAATGTAATATTGTAAGCACTTTTATTTCACACAAGAACTTTCGGTAGGCTTAATATCCTACCTTCTTCAGAAAGGTTTTTTCTGAAGGTGGTAGGATATTAAGCCTACCGAAAGTTCTTGTGTGAAATAAAAGTGCTTACAATATTACATTCACTAAGCGACTATCTGCTTTCATTGGATTCACTGAATTTATCGCTGCAGGACTGTTTCCTTAGAGGTTTTTGTCTTCACTGACGTGAGGTAAGCCATCTGGGCCATTGTATTTAAGCTGGCACCCAGGAATATTATTTGTTGCAAGGGTATTAGTTTTTGACTTCTTTTTGTTTACTGTGTACCCTAGGCAACTGAGCAGCTGTGTTACAAAAGCCAGATGCTGTAATAGAATGTCCTTGCTGTCCGCTTGGATCAGGCAGTCGTCCAGATATGAGTAAATTTGTATTCCTCGTTGTCTGCAATATGCAATTACTGATGCCAGGCATTTCGTAAATACTCTGGGCGCAGTAGATAAGCCAAAGAGCAGTGCAGAGAATTGATAATGCGTTGTACCTGCCAAAAATCTGAGGTATCTTCTGCAATCTTGTCTGATAGGGACATGCAGGTATGCCTCTTTGAGGTCCAACATTACCAGCCAAGACTCCTTGCCCAGCATAGGAAGGAGCTGCTGTAGAGCGAGCATTATGAATTTGGGTACCTCCAGGTATGTGTTCAGAATTGAGAGGTCTAAGATGGGCCTCCAGGCTTTGTCCTTTCTTGGGACTAGAAACAGTCTTGAGTAAAAACCTTGACCTTGCTCTTTTGTAGGTACCTTTTGAATTGCTTTCATATCCCTGACAGCTGAAATTTGCGTTTGAGCCTCTGCCCATTGGTTTGGAGGCAGATTTGGCATGCCTCTCATCCGAGGTAAAGTGTGTTAATGAAATATGTAGCCTCGGGTAATAATGTCCAGAATCCATTTGTCCTTTGTTATGATGCGCCAATTTTGTGGAAAAAGAGCCAGTTTCCCTCCCAAAGGTGCTGCCAGGGCAATTTTGCTTGGCAGGCAAAGAGGGAAGTCATTGTGTTTGTTTCCTGAAAGGTTGAGATCTTTCGTCTCCACCTCTTTGAATTGCTGTATGCCATTGTCTAGGCCTGAAAGAACCTTGTGGCTAGCCTCTGCCCCTTGGGCGCCTGTACCTACCTCTTTGGGGTCTGTCTGATGCAGGAAAGGACCAGTTTTTTGATGGCCAGTTTCTGCTGAAATGAGGAGGTTGTACCTGTAAAAAATCTTTAACTGTTTGCATAGATTTTGCCTTTTCTTCCATTTTCTTCAAAACTTCCTCTGCTTCGACACCAAATAACACATCTTTCTGCAATGGGGCATCCAATAACTTTGCTTTGACATGTTCTGGTAAGGCCTGTTCTTTAAGCCAAGCATGCCCACGTATGACAGACCCTGTGACAGCTGCTCTACATGAAGCTTCCAATGAATCAAAACCACACTGTAAGGTATGTTTTCCCACTTGCAAAAACATACAAAACCCAGTAATGCTATTCAGCAACACACCAACAGTCAGATTCCACCAACGTTCTTTTATTAACGATCTGGTACCTCGGCCATTCGCCTTCAAAGGATCACATTACAGCTTTGAAAATGAGCTCTATTTATATCACAAACTAATTGAAAATTAACAATTAGTTTAATTAAACATCAAAATTTAAAGTGATCTTTGCTTCAACATTAATTAAGATGTAGACATTTACCTGTAGTACTATATCTAAACTATTATCAAAATTTGAATCTTTATACATGAGTTTTATGATAGTATTATATTCTTTTGTAATCAATGAAATACAAATTTTA
Source organism: Protopterus annectens (assembly GCF_019279795.1). Taxonomy (NCBI): domain Eukaryota; kingdom Metazoa; phylum Chordata; order Ceratodontiformes; family Protopteridae; genus Protopterus; species Protopterus annectens. The sequence continues at coordinate 438,625,924 of NC_056732.1, read as the reverse complement.
AATGTTTTCCCACTTGTTCTGCTGCATGCAGCAAATCCTGTATCTCTTTCAAATCTAGTTGATCTGTCTGAGGGATCAGCTTCTGCTTTAACTGTGTAATCAAATACTGTTGGTATTTTAGCATGTGGAATTGGCAGTTTAATGCCCTCGTGGCCAAAGTGGCAGAAGTATACACTTTCCCCATCTTTCTAATGCACTGGAATCTCTTTCAGAAGGGAGTGGATTCTTAGCAGTAGAGGCCTTAACCCCTTTGGGACCCTGGGAAATTGTCTCGGGGTCTGCATTAGGGCTTTTGTATAGAAACTTATGAGTATCAGGAACTCGGTAGTATCTGTCTGGTTTAGCTGGAGCTGGAATTAAGGAATCTGGGTTTAAACTGGATTCAGAGAAAACATCATCCAAAATGTCTAAAACTGGAGGAATTGCCAGGGGTCTATGCTGTGGAAGAAGAAACTCACAGAGTTTTTTCTTGGAGTCAGAGTAATCTTGGCCTTCCCAGTGGAAGTGTTCCCTCATGGTGTGTAAAGTTTCCCCAAAAGAGTAGTCTTCGAGGGGGAGACAGAGGGAATGGACTCTTCAGCATCTGAGTCTTCATAAGGAGGGAAGGAGTAATCCTGGTCATCAGAGTTGCCTGAGGAAATGGATGCTTGGTCAGAGGAAGGATAATCTTCCTCCAGTCTAGGCCTTTTGTCAGGTGGGGGCTGGGATCCCCTGATAAGGGTAATTAAATCCTCGGCCATCTTAAGCATCTGTTTTTTAGGCATAAGGGCCTGTGAGGGGGTGTGTGGCCCCAGTTTTCTAACTTTCAAGGGGGCTTTGAGCTTAGCATAAGGCTTGGCAGAGGCAGTTGTTGGTTTGAAAACACCCTCTGAAACTGAAGGTCTATTCAAAGTTTCCGGATCCCCGTTGGGGCTGGCATCCGAGGAGTGAGGTGGAACCGGATCCTGAGGCCCAACGGTTTTGGTTTGGGATGCCATCAGAAATTCTGAATCAGCGGTAGTCAGGGGCTGCGAAGGCACCTCGCTGAAAACCGGAGAACCGGCGTCAGGCCTTGCTGAGGCCTCGGTATCTGGTCTTGGCTGCCGGTCCTTATCTTTGCATTTTTTAATCATTGCTGATGTCGGTTGCTCCGACGGCATGCTATAGTTAAATTTTCTGCCGAAATAATGCTGGGCGAATTCTGCCCGATGCTTTATTGTATGTTTGTTGAATCTAGCACAAAACCGACAACCAGAGACGTTGTGGTCTGGGCCTAGGCAAGGAATACAATAAGAATGAAAATCCTCATGAGGTATTTGCTTCCCACAAGAAATACAATTATTAACTTTGTCTGACATCGGTCTGAGGCACGAAAAGTTTCCCCAACGGGGTACTTAGCTTTAGAGAAGACTTCAGGCTGAAACTCGATTCGAAAATTTCAGGAGCTGGCCGACCGGCACTTGCGAACTGCTTCTGCTTCGGGCACCGTGCGGCAAGAAAGACTGAAGAAAATGGCGTCGGCTGTCTCTTTTATACCTCTGTCGCATTGACGTCAGGGAAGAGGCGACGGCAACCGATGCCGGACCAAGACTTTGGGATTCGGCCAACTGTGGGACCGCCTGATGACAGGATAACCCAAGTGTGATGACTGCAGCAGTATAGCACGATGAACATCTTCCCGCTATCCCTTGACTCCAACTAGCAAAGCAGAAGTGAAACAAACTGTCACTCAAATGCCTTCCCTTAGAAAATAGAACTCTACACTGAGAACTGGATGATATGCCAAAGACGTGGAAGATAGAGTGGAAGCTGGATACCATGGCCAGAATGGACAGCAGCACTATCATTGCTTCAAATAGTTAAGAACAAATTCTCTTCCAATGGGAGCAGACAAACACCAGGAACTAAAGGGAGACAAGGAAAGCTATCCCCAAATAATTAAGCTGCGCTTCGACATGAAAATATTCTGGAAGTTAAAGTCCACCCAGTGTTCTGTAGAAATTGTCAGTCTGACCCCATTAGAATGGTTGAGGCACCACACTTTTCAGACTTCAATCTCCAAAAACTTATTAAATTTTAAATAACTACTTGTATCTTCATTCATGCCTCAGTGCATTGAAGGTTGTAGTTGCATTCTGCCTGATGGCATATAATAATGTCCAAGTTCAAGTTCTTAGCCATGTCCCCATTCAGGTTGCCAAAAAAGCCTTTTGAGCTCTCTCAACGGGAAGGGACAACTATTGAGAGATTGTACATTTATAAATCAAATGGCAGTATTTTGACTAAAGACCAGAAAGGGCATCCCTGAAAACGCAGTCATCCTCTTGGACTGCAACCCAAGGATGTCCCCAGAGGGAGTCCCTAGGCAGAGTTGTCAGGTGCCTGTTGCCTTAGAAGGAATCACACAGATTAAGTTTTCATCAAGATTTCATTGCAATGACCAATAACTGGGACGGCTCCGAAACGTTATCTATTGCTCCATCAAGTCCCTCTCCAGCAATGGACCATCTGTTCTGAAGTCGTACAACCTCAGGGAATGTTATAATGGGGGGGAAGGGGGTCTAAGGCAAAACCCTCAGTATGGGAGATGTGAAAAGCTTAATAGCTACTTCACTTAGTACCACTAATTTAACTTTTACTGGGGTCTATATTATGTGATTGAAGAATCTCATCTTTGAACACAATAATAGACACATATACAGCGAACCCTGTAAATTGCAAATGGCCACGTCCTCGAATATTTTCCTCAAGAAAAAATGCAGTTGGTCGTTATCGGGAATCTCCTTTTTCTTCAATGTAGAGAGGTCAGAGTTCGTATATTTAGTTGGGGGGGTGGAGGGCGAAGCCCCCCACCTGATTAGTGCTTTAAAGTTTGTTTTTTATTTTACGGCCACATGATTTTTTCCCCAGAAGAAACAATTTGAGGACGTGGCCGTTCGCGATTTACAGAGTTTGCTGTATATGTGTTGTTTATTATGTGACCGAAGAAGAAATTTTTCGATCATATAATATAGACCCCTTTTAGTGATGAGTTCTGATAAAATTGTCTGTTGCTGGAGATAAAAGGTATCACAACCTTCTGTAGTCTGAGGGAATTACATAGAAAATACCCTGCTAGGAGTGATGCCCATCCCGAGGTAACTGGAGGAATTCCTGAGATACTCCCGAATACTTATAGAATAGAATCAAAAGACCAACTATTCAATCACAGTGCAAAAGAAGGCAGCATGGGATCTTAAGATTCTACATCAGACTACAGGGATGCCAAGGCCAAGAACCAGACAATCATCCTTTCAAGAGCTGGGGTTGAAGGGCAAGCCATGCTGTTTTCTCCCTAAAAATTAAATGCCTGCATCAAGAACTTTAGCAATAAGAATCACCAATGAAAATTAAAAGAGAAGACAGACAACAGGAAAATCAGAAGGGGTGGGGGTAGCTGAAAGTAGCCATCTCAATTCAGCCATTTCTAAATACTCCACCTCCAAAACAGGAATCTTCCAGCCAGGACAGACTGGAAAAACTGCCTCTCATCCCATAGGTCTCTGATAAGAGTTAGGATTCAGCAAGATAGCTAATAGAAACAACCTTTGTGAGTTTATAATAGGCTCAACAAGGATAAACTAGGATGTTTGGTTTTATTAGGGAGACAAAAAGGCATAAGGGTTTTCCTTCTTCCACAGGAGGTAGCCGGGGAGGTATAGTGAAAGAGTACTCCCTTCCTGAAATTACAGTATGATGGACTGAGCAAGAACAGCCTCAGCAATGTCATATTTGGTGGCACATGCCTTAGCCTGTTGTCCAAGCCACACAGTACACCCAATTCAGATTACAGATGTCTAAGTGGAAACCACTCTGAAAAGTCAGGAAAAAGGGTCTGAAAAAGGCCTGCCTTTAGTCCAAACTCCAGGAGATCCTCAAACTTGCCCTGCAAAGATTCTACCACGGATAACTAGAATCCAGACAGACACCACTGCGAGTTCCCAAAGTCCAGACTGGAAGAGGAGTATCTTGTCTTGCCACACCTGTTGGAAGCTCTAGATCCATTACCTTGCAAAAGGGAAAGATTAAGATTCTTGTGACTGCTGGTGGTCTGCACAGACCACACAACAGTCAACACCAGGATGCTTAAACAGTTATTAACTTTAATCAGCTAGAAGCCACTGAAGTAGAGTGATGGCACCTCCAAAAATACAAGATAGCATCCTCAAAAGTTGGTGGAATGAACTGGGAATCAAAAGGGCTTTACTTGGAGAAACCGCTGGAGAAGGCAGGGAGAAAGACGGATGCTAAAGCATTCTAGGCATCATGAGCTATAAGGAATCCCCACATGACAATTTACATAGGCAACTCCATTGTGAGACACACACACATGCCCCCCACTCACCAGGTTGGATAAGGAAAAAGATAATGGTTGGCTGTCAGGTGCCAGGATCCACCACATCACACATGCACTCAAATCTCTCAACATGAGGTACCGTTATGACTCAGACATAGCCCATGTTGGTGTCAATGACTTGAGATGGCCTAATGGTTAAGGTGCTTGCCTTACAAACACAAGGTGCCAGGTTAGAGTCTCACAAGGGATAATTGGCTAGGCTTAAAATGGCCCTCAAGGTCAGTTAGTCTAGTATGAATCTATGAACTGGACTATATGAAAAAAGACATGATTCAGATCTCGGATTACATGTCCCAAGGCAGTATGTCCCTAGTCTTAAGAAGCATTTTAACTTCACCTAGGATGATGCCTCATTACAAACAAAAAATGATCGACTTCAATAATTGGCTTAGTTTCTGGTGTCATTCTAAGGCGATCCAGTACCTGTCAGCCTGGGATGATATAATTGATGGACCTCGATGCTTTGCCAGAGATGGCCTTCATCTATCACCTCTGGGATTTCGGTTACTGGCCATGGCTCTTGCCACCCTCATTATCCCAATTTAGACAGCATCACATGGACAAAACTCCCAACCTAGTAAAACCATCTAAAAACAAACTGAAAGTTATGCTGCTCAATGCTAGCAGTCTAAATCTGAAACTGCACTCACTGGAAGCAATCCTTACTCTGGAAAATGCTGACATCTGTACAGTCATGGAGACCTGGTTAAGGCTGCAGAAAGCACCCCAGGAACACTGGGTTACAATTCCTTCTTGACATTCACACCTCGAACTGAAGGTGTGAAAACTAAAGAGGTGGTGTATAAATATTCATAAAAGACAAATACACCTCAACACTGGTTAAACAGAGCAACTCCCATGAATTACTCCAGGTGCAACTAACTGTTGGTAAGACCCCTCTTCATACCATTGCCAGCTATAGGACTCTCTCCATGAACCAGGTCATCCACTCAGCCTATCTGTATCTACTGGCGTTTATCAAGATGCAGCCAAACACCCTGTTTTGGGTGACCGATTACCAGTCCATTGACTGGGTTAATTACACGTGTACCAACACTCTCACTCAAAGGTTCCTGGACCAGCTGGTTGACACCCCCACAAGGAGTTCAAACATTCTAGATATAGTGCTTACCAAGTTGGAGGATCGTTATACCACCCCAAGTGTGCTTCCCTTCCTCGTGAGGTTTTACCACAAATCAGTCTCGTTGGAGGTAACAAGAACACCAGACCCCCCCCCCCCCAGCTGCAACTAGACTGAAAAACTTCTCAAAAGTCAATTATAACCTCTTATGTGATGGCATAAAGAGCTTCATTCTCCCTCCACTGATGGAGAGGTCATCTATGCTGGGATGTACACTAATGCTTTATATGAGCATCTATATAACTGCATTAACTCTGTCGCACCTGACAGGACCAAAGCAAGATCTTCAAGGAAGAACAAACTCACATGGTGGACATTAGCTATTAACAGCCTATACAATAACAGGAAGAAATTGCTGTCTAGGAGTAGGAAGTTGCGGTCTTAAACCTGGAAGCACTTCCTCCTCAACTTAAAAAGGCAAATAAGACATCTTGTAAAGTCCTCTAAAGCTACTTAAAAATCCAAATTTGCATCTCAAGAAAACCATAAGGCGTCCTTTAGCTTCATCCAAAACCTGAAAGGGAAACCCAGATTTGCAAACAACTTGTAGTTAATGGTTGCAAAGAACTTGTAGTTAATGGTACCACATACACAGAACAAGTGGATATAGCCAACCTGCTGGCTGAAAGGTTCAATGCAAACTTCACTCCCTGTCCCCGCTACATAGAACACAAAGTATGCCTACCACCTGACCCCCACCTATTATCCTCCATGGAGCAAGTCTTAAACGCCCTCTCCAAGGCGAAAAATACAGCCTCAATGGGACCAGGCTGCATAGGCAGATAGGTTCAGTGCTAACTTTACCCCCCCCCCTCTCATCCCCTAAAGGGCCCATCTCTATACTGGAAGAATGCAAAGTTCCTGTAATCCCAGCTGCGCAGGTAAAAACCATACTGCCCAAAGCCAAGAACATGGCATCCATGGGACCGGACAACATCCCAGGCTGCATTCTACATGAACTAAGGAATGAACTGGCACCCACCTAAGGCACCATGTTCAATCATAGCCTCACCTCAGGCTTTGTGCCCACTGAATGGTGCACAGCAACGGTTATCTCACTCCACAAAGGGGGAGCCACCACGGACCCCGGGAACTACTATCCCATTACCTTAAAGAGCCTGGTCTGCAAGGCCATGGAACGTATCATCATGGAACTTACAAAGACATTGGTAATCTCCAAACTCTGGACCCCACCCAGTTCGGGTTTGTAAAAGGTAGATCATGTCTCCTAAACCTGATAGACCTCTTTGAAGCAGTCACCAAAGCCGTAGACGAGGGTAAGGTGGTTCACACAGCCTATCTAGATCTCAAGGCTTTTGACACCATCCCCCACTCTGGAATTATAGATAAACTCACTAAACTAGGTATAAATCCCTATGTCACAAGATGGGTTGCCAACTATCTCACTGACAGAACCCACGGTGTGAAAGTAGCAGACTCCAAATCCGACTTCAGACCAGTGACAAGTGGAGTACCACAGGGTTCAAGTCCTGGGTCCTGTCCTGTTTGGTATCTACTTTTCTGAACCTCAGGCTAACACAGAAGGTCTTTGGCTAATGAAGTTCGCAGATGACTGCAAACTAGGAGCCATAATCGAAACTCCTAACAATGGTGGACATCCTACAAAAGGGCCTCACTGAGACAGATGCCTGGTGTCAAAGCCATGGCCTCAAGTTCAGTGCCAAAAAGTGCATTGTCATCCCCTTTGGTTAAAAACTCTGTACCCATGAGCTACCACATAGGGGTTAGTCTACTTAACACCGAAAGTGTGATAAGAGACCTTGGGACACAGGTGGACAGTAGTCTCTCCTTTGATAATCACATTGCCACAGTAGTCAGGAAATCCTTCTAAGTGGCACACCTCATTACAAAATGTTTCTCATCCAGGAAAAAATAAGTCATTGTTCCCCTCTATTTGTCACTCAGACCCATTCTAGAGTACAATGCCCTTATATGTACCTCACAAGACATCTACAACAACTGGAAAGGCTGTAAAAATACCTCACAGAGAGTATTGCCGGCCTCAAACAGATGCCCAACGTAGACAGTCTCAAAAAAACTCCAGCTTTACTCCATCGCATATTGCCTACTCAGAGGCGATCTCTGCCTAACATACAAAGCTATGTCAACCCCAGAGCTGTTGGACATGCTCCACTTAAAGTAATCCCAATCCCTCTGAGCTATATGCTCTGGGGACCTAAACCTTGTCACCACAATAAATAGAACATGCTGGAGGGATAGATTCCTGTCCCAGAGACTTCCCATACTCTGGAACAAACTACCTATCTATATCAAACAAAGCTCCTCATTAGCACTCTTCAAGAAAAATCTTGATGACTGGATGGGAAATAGGAAATTCACCCCGGGGATCACCTCTGTAGCTCTGCTCGACAGGGGCACAGGAAAATAATTTTCTTGGGTGGCGAAAGCCAAGGTACCTTTTTGGCTAGGCTTACATAGGCCCTAAGGCCAATAGTCTAGTACCTACCTATGAGCCTATGATTAAAACAGGAATTAGCAACACCGCTGGGTACCTTGTTGAACCACTGTCTTAGCACGGGTTTCAAACCTGCTGGAGAACAGCTACTGTCATCCCTTTGCATAAAGGGGGTGCATCCACGGACCCTAGGAACTATAGACCTATAAGCCTAACCAGCCTCATCTGCAAGGCCATGGAGTGCATTCTCACAGACCTCATCAAAAAAAGATATAGGTAATCTACAAACACTCAACTCTACCCAGTTTGGCTTTGTCAAAGGGAGATGATGCCTGTTAAACTTGGTGGACTTCTTCGAGACAATTACCAAAGCCCTTGACAAAGGTAAAACTGTGCATATGTCCTACCTGGACTTAGCCAAGGCTTTTGACACCATCTCTCACTCAGGCATTATTGATAAACTCACCCAGCTGGGTATCAATTCGTATACTGTCAGGTGGGTTGCAAACTGGCTCACCAATAGAACACATACAGTTACAATGGGAGACTCTACCTCCTTCAGCAGACCAGTAACCAGTGGTATACCACAGGGGTCTATTCTGAGGCCCCTACTGGTTGGAATATACTTCTCCAAAGTACAAGCAAAAACAAAAGGTCTGCAGCCTAGTAACTTCTATAATTCTATGATCCTACATAAAGACAGGATTAAGGAACTGAAAGGTTCACCTTCTTTATCAATCACAATAAGGACTTCATAAGGAGTAGCCCTCTGCTTCCAACAATCCTAAATAAGGTCCATGCAGAGGCTCACATGAAAAGCAAATGTGTAGCACATGTACTGGGATGTCAGGTAGACCAGGACTTGCATGTGAACAGAAGCACGGAGGCAGTAAATGAGGAACAGAGTGCTGTGCTGGGAGTGAGACTGTCATCATAATGAAGCCTCCTAAAAAATAGTCTTTGCACCTATGAATGAAGATTCCACTGAAAATCACACAAGTGGGATGGCACAAGGGTGTGGCACACCACTCTGGTGGCATCCCAAATTAAACAAGTTATACAACAAAAGTAAAACAAGAAGTCATGGCTAAAATCAAGAACTGTAACCACCATAAGGATAAGAACTCTCTAGTCAAATTGGACAGTTAACTAAGTGGGCTAATTACGCCCAATAAATCCAGTTTTGAGATCAAAACAGGCGCCCAGGCAAAAGAACCATAAGGTCTTCTTCAGCTATGAAAGAAACCTCAAAGGCAAAAGAAAGTACAGTTTTGTACCTATCATAAATGTAGATGTCCGATAGGTATGCATCTGCAGTCATAACATATGGGTTTGTCCTGCCTCAGGCAGCCCTTCGGTCGGCCGGATTCCAAAGTCTGGGTCTGGCCTCGGCTGATGTCGCACTTTCTCCGACGTCAGAGCGTCTGGGGTATAAAAGCATCAGCCGACACCATTTTCCTCAGTGTTTCTTGCCCCAGATGCCAGGTGCCCTCTAGGAAGGCCAAATTTTGAGGAATGCAATAAATTCCATTTTCCAAAATATATACATATATATATACAAACAAATACACCATAATAGATCCCCCAGCTAGCTAATGGAGAAGTAAGCACCCTAGGAATACCACAGAGGGGAAGGAGGGAGGGTAAACCTGACTGCAGATGCATACCTATCGGACATCTACATTTATGGTAGGTACAAAACTGTACTATGTCCTTCAAGGATGCATCTGCAGTCATAACATATGGGTAGAATACCATAGCCAATCTGGGGGAGGAGGTACTAAGAAAAGGATGGTGTAGTTAAGATACCCTGCAGGACTGCTGTAGCAAAACCTGCTCTGGATCTGGAGTATAAAGGTAAATTGTAATGTTTGGCAAATGTATGCACGGAGCTCCATGTAGCAGCTTCTAAAATGTCCTTGGTAGCCACCCCTCTTAGGAAGGCTGTAGTGGTGGCTGTGGCCCTCGTGGAATGAGGCCTAATGTTTGCAGGAACAGTCTTTCCATGAAAAGAGTAACAAAATCGAATGCAATTTCCTATCCACTTTGAAATTGTCCATTTGGAAATTGCTTTTCCTTGTACCCCAGCAGCATATGCTACAAGGAGTTGGTCAGTCTTTCTGTAACTTTTAGTTCTGTCCAAGTAGTAGCGTAGTTGTCTGTGTATATCCAGACTGTGTAGAAGTTTTTCCCCTTTATTTTGTGGATTTGGGAAGAATGTAGGCAAATGGATAGCTTGGTTCAAGGATACCCTAGATACCACCTTTGGCATAAAAGTAGGATTGGTTCTCAATGAAACTCTGTCCTGATGGAAGATAAGAAATGGCTGTACTGCCATTAAAGCTTGTAACTCAGATACTCTTCTTCCTGAAGTTATGGCCAGAAGGAATGCAGTTTTCCAAGACAGAAACTGTAGATCCGCCGATGCTGCTGGTTCAAAGGGAGGAAGTGTTAGTTTCTCCAGCACAAAGTTGAGATCCCAAGTAGGTAAAGGTGGTTTCCTTGGAGGATTGATGCTTTTGATTCCTCTCAGAAATTGCCTGAGTAGAGGATGCGAGAAGATAGGTGGATCAACATTGTATTCTGCTGAAATTGCTGAGGCATGAATCTTAATGGAAGAATAGGACAGGCCATTGTGGAACAATTCTGCTAAGTATTCCAGAATATGTGCCATGCTCGCCACTGTCACGTCTAAGCCTTTTGTTGTGTTCCAAATGAGAAATCTTTTCCATTTTGCTGAGTATGTCTTCCTTGTGGAAGGGCGGCGAGCTTCCATAATAATGTCTTTTACTCTCTGTGATAAGTTATTTTGAGGGGGGTTTATGGAATTTTCCAGGCAGTTAGCTGCAATGTTTTCAAGTTGGGATGCATGATCTTGAAATTGTTCTGCGTCAGAAGAAGTGGCCATAGGGGGAGAGGCCACGGTTTCATCTGTGACATGCTCCTCAATAGTGGGTACCAGTGCTGCCTTGGCCAGTCTGGAGCTATCAGAATCACTCTTGGCTGTTCTGCCCTGATCTTCAGTAAAACCTTGGACATTAATGGGAGAGGTGGGAAGGCATAGACTTTTAGAGCTTTCCAGCTGAAAGAGAGAGAGTCCACCCTCCAAGCTTGTGGGTGGTATGTCCTTGAGCAGAATGTCTTCAGTTGATGATTGTGGGGCGAGGCGAACAGATCTATCTCTGGCTTTCCCCATGCCTGTGTTATGAGTAGAAAGATGTCTGGGTGCAGCATCCATTCGTGTGCATCCATGGTAGTTCTGCTTAAGCTGTCTGCCAGTGCATTTTCTTTCCCTGGCACGAACTGGGACTGTAGTTGGATATTGAGTTTCAAGCATAGTTCCCATAGATTCATGGCCAGCCTGCATAGAGGGTAGGAATGCTTGCCTCCTTGCTTGTTTATGTACCACATGACTATGGTGTTGTCTGTCCTTATTAACAGGTGGCCTTGATGGAGGAATGGTTTGAAGGCCTCGATTGTGTGTATCACTGCCAGCATTTCCTTTTGGTTTATGTGCATGCGCAGCTGCCCTTGAGACCATAGGCCTTGGATACATTTGCCCTCCATGTGTGCTCCCCATCCTCGGTCTGAAGCGTCCGTGGTGATGGTTTGTTTTGTTTTTGGTTTGATGAAAGGCAACCCTCTGTTGGACTGGCAGGCTTGAGTCCACCACAGAAATTCCTTTTGAAGGCAAGGAATGATTGGTATCAACGTTTCCAAACTGTGACTGTGCTGAGACCATACACTCCTTCGGAACCATTGTAATTTTCTCATATGCAGCCTGGCTTGTGGAATCAGAATTATGCATGATGCCATGTAACCCAGGGCCTGCAGGATTTTCCTTGCAGTTAGCTGAGTTTGTCTTGTCAGATTCAAGAAGTAATCTGGAAGTTGTTTTTGTTTTTCTTCTGTGAGAAAGGCCATTTGGGTGGTTGTGTCTAGATCTGCACCCAAAAAGGTTATCCTTTGGGATGGAACAAGTCTTGATTTTTGGATGTTGACTGTGTATCCCAGGGCCTGTAATAGGTGGATGGCATAGTCCAAGTCCTTTATCAAATTTTTCTTGTTGTCCGCTTGTATAAGGCAGTCGTCCAGATATGGGTAGATTTGAATCCCCTGAAGTCTGAAGTGTGCAATTACTGATGCCAGGCATTTCGTGAATACTCTGGGCGCAGTAGATAAGCCAAAGGGCAATGCTGAGAATTGATAATGCTGTGATCCTGCAAGAAATCTGAGGTGTCTTCTGCAACTTTTCTGAATAGGGACATGCAGGTATGCCTCCTTGAGATCTAGAGTCACCAGCCAAGACTCCTTGCCCAGCATGGGAAGAAGTTGCTGTAGGGTCAGCATCTTGGATTTTGGCACAATGAGGTAAGTATTCAGTGCGAACAGGTCGAGAATAGGCCTCCATTGATTTTCTTTTCTTGGAACAAGGAATAATCTGGAGTAAAATCCTTGGCCTTGTTCTGAAAGAGGTACCTTTTCTATGGCTTTCATTTGTATTAAGTTGTTGATCTGCTTTAAAGCCTCTGCCCTCTGATTTGGTGGCAGGTTTGGCATTCCGTTTCTTCTTGGCAAAGTGTGGAAATGGAACCTGCATCCTTTGTCTATTATTTGCAGTGTCCATGTGTCTCTTGTAATGTATTGCCAGTTTTTTGAGAATAAGGAAAGCTTTCCGCCCAATGGTGCTTCCAATTGAGCCCTGGTCGGCGGAATCAAAGGAAAGTCATTGAGTCTGTCCAGGTGTGGTAGTTGTTGTTGCTGTTCCTGCACTACCTTCTCTGGTTGGTAGGCTGCCACTGACGGCCTCTGTAGGAGCCTCTAGCTTTCCCTCTACCTCTGGGACGCCTGTTCCTGCCCCTCTGGGATCTGTCCGAGTCTGGAAAGGACCAATTCTTAGTAGGCCAATTTCTGCTGAATCTCAGTGGTTGTACTTGCAGAAAGTCCTTAACTGTTTGCACAGATTTTGCCTTTTCTTCAAACTTCAAGACCTCCTGAGCCGAGGAACCAAATAATTTTTGTTTTTCCATTGGAGCATCCAGGAGTTTAGCTTTAACATGGTCTGGTAAAGATTGTTCCTTCAACCAGGCATGCCTACGAATAACTGCCCCAGTCATAGCTGACCTACATGAAGCTTCCAGTGCATCATAACCACACTGCAAAAAATGGTTACTAACCTGCTGTGAGTTATGTACCAGATCCTGAAGAGATTTACGGTCAAGGGGTTCAGAAGAGGAAAGCTTCTTATGCAATTCATCTAACAAATACTCTTGGTACTGTATCATATGAAATTGACAATTTAATGCCCTCATGGAAAGAGTTGCAGAAGTATATACCTTCTTTCCCCATCTCTCTAAAGCTCTAGACTCCCTTTCAGAAGGTAGAGGATTTTTGGCAGTGGCAGCTGCAACCCCTTTTGGGCCCTGAGAAATAGTATATGGGTCTGCAGAATGGGCCTTGTACAGATGTAGATGAGAATCCGGGACCCTGTAGTATCTATCAGGTTTGGCAGGAGCCGGAGGGAGAGAATCAGGGGCTGTACTAACATCATTGTACACATCATCAATAACATTCAAAACAGGAGGTATAGCTAAGGGCCTATGCTGAGGTAAATGTAAAAAAGGTCCTTAATCTCTTTCTAGAATCAGAAAATTCCTGACCCTGCCATTGAAAATGTTCCCTCAGAGTGTAGTGTCTCACCAAAGGAAAACTCTTCAGGAGGGGAGGCCGAAGGGATAGATTCTTCAGCATCAGAATCCTCGTAGGCTGAATAAGCCTCCTCCTGGTGATCCGACACAGATCCATCCATAGACTCATCTGAAGAGTGCTGGTCAGAGGGCTCAGTCCTGGGCCTTTTGTCTGGTGGTGGTTGAGAGCCCCTGTCCGGGTGAAGCTGAGAACCTCTAATTAAAGAGATAAGGTCCACTGCAAGGCTGAGGATCTGAGAACTAGAAGTAGGTCTCTGAGAGGTAGTCTTGGGAGGCAAAGCTTTAGCAATTTTAGCAGCTTTAGCCCTGGAAAAAGCCTTAATGGACATGGAAGCAGGGGGTCTGGCTGCACCACGTGCAGGAGTAGACTTGTCCAAAGGGATGGTGTCGGACATTTCCTGGACACTGGTTTCAGTAGGAAGCTCAGTAGCCGACTCAGCCGGGGCCTCCAGGGCCGCGGTGGTCGGTTGAGTGGATTTGGTTAAAGGAAGTACAGAGGACTCGGTTTCGGCCGAAACAGAGACACTCGCGGTAGGCCTAACCGTGGTTTCAGCCGAAACCACGGGCTGCGAGTGTCGGTCCTTGTCCTTCTGTCTTTTCACCAAATGCGAAGTCGGAGTCTCCGACGGCATCTTATATGCAAAAGTAGCCCCAAAGAATTCCTCTGCAAACTCCGACCGACGTCTAAGAGTTCGTCGGTTGAAGGAAGCACAGGCTGAACAGGCCGAGACGTCGTGGTCTGGGCCTAAGCAAGGGAGGCAGTAAGAGTGGAAATCCTTATGAGGTATTTGTTTCCCACAAGTTAAACAATTATTTACTTTATCTGACATCGGCTGAGGCAAGAAAGAGTCCCCAACAGGGTACTTAGCTTTTTCGAAGTCTTCGGTAGCTGAATCACAGGAGCTGACCGACCGGCACTTACGAACTGATTCTGCTTCGGGCACCACGCGGCAAGAAAGACTGAGGAAAATGGCGTCGGCTGATGCTTTTATACCCCAGATGCTCTGACGTCGGGGAAAGTGCGACATCAGCCGAGGCCAGACCCAGACTTTGGAATCCGGCCGACCGAAGGGCTGTCTGAGGCAGGACAACCCATATGTTATGACTGCAGATGCATCCTTGAAGGACATCCATAAGGTCTTCTTCAGCTATGAAAGAAACCTCAAAGGCAGCACACAGCAATGTTCTGAACTGGTGGTTAATTGTGCCACATTCACAGAGCCGGGTGATGGTGCGACTCTAAATGGCAGACTAAGCTCCAGTTTTACTCCCCCACTCACCCACCAAGAAATACCTTCAAACATAATCTCTCCAACTATAAACAGAGAGCACGTCCTGGCTGTGCCCTCTAAGGCCAAAAACAAAGCCTCAGTAAGCCCTGATAATATCCTGGGATGCCTGCTGGAAATATGACCTACCAGGGCCACTGGAGTTACTATTTAACGAAAGTCTCAAAACTTTTCACAAGGGCGGACCATCAACAGATCCTAGAAACTATTGGCACATTAGTTTGGCTACTCTTATGTGCAAAGCCTTGGAAAGAATGATCATGGAAATGATCAACTAAGACATACGAGAACTTCAAACACTGGATACATCCCAGTTTGGCTTGTCAAAGGAAGGTCATGCCTACTGTATGTGGTGGACTTTAAGTCACCAAGACAATGGATGAGGGCAAAACAGTGCATACTGCCTATCTTGACCTGGCTAAAGCATTTGATACAATACCCCACTCAGGCATTAACAAACTTAAAGAATTGGGCATACATCCCTATATAACACACTGGATAGCCAACTGGCTCACACAAAGGACTCAAGATGGTAGGATTGGTGAGACCACCTTCATAAAGAGGGAAGGTCACCTGTGGAGTAGCTCAGGGCTCCGTGATGGGCCTGATTCTCTTTTTCTACTTCTCAGAAGTCAAAGCCAATGTCAAAGGCCTCTGGCTGACCAAGTTCATAGATGATTGGAAAAACGGGAGCAGTCAGAATTCCCCAAAGACGCAATCATCTTACAAGTGGGCCTATCACAGACAAATGACTGGTGCCAAAGCCACAGCTTAAAACTCAGTCAAGAAATGCATTGTAGCACCTTTTTGGAAGGTGTCCACCCCAGGAAATTATTTCATTGATAAAACACCCCTAAGAGTAGGCCCACTAGTCGGGAATATAGGCCTTCGACCAACATGGGTCAAAGGTAGTAAGGGAACACTTCAGTGCTGCTCAACTTAAAAGTAAGGGCATGGCATCCAGGCCCATGCAAGTTATTGTACCACTATACTCAGCCTTCATCAGACCTATCACTGAGTATATTGCCCCCCTTAGTATGTACCTGACCAGACACATGTAGCAACTTGAACATCTGCAAAGGTTCCCTACAAAAGGAATACAAGGTATAAATACAATGTTGTATGTGGATTGCCGCAAAGCCCTATCTCTGTACTCTGTCTCCTACAGACTACCGAGAGGCAATCCATGCCTAGCATCACGGCATCCATGGACCCCACTGCACATCTGTAAAACATACAGCATCAGAAAGTACAGTTGTGTATACTTACCATAAATGTAGATGTTAGAGTGCATTCACTGTTGCAGTCATCACACTTGGGTTATCCTGCCAGGGGTAGCCCTCAGTCGGCCCGAATATTAGAGGCTTAGTATTTCTGTGTTGGTTGCTGTCGCGCCAGGACTGATGTCAGGTCGTCAGTGGTATAAAATCAGGCAGCCGATGTCATTGCATCATTTTTTTCTTGCCCCAACTGTCAGGAGCCCCCAAATAGGGAGCTAGGTTATGGTGGAAGACCATCACCAGTAGAAAGTAAATACCAAAAATTGCCTGTAAGGAGAGAGGGAGAGAAAGAGAGACAAGGGGGATGGAGGGTGGGAAACCAGGACTGCAACAGTGAATACACTCGAACATCTACATTTATGGCAAGTGTACACAACTGTACTATGTTCTTCGTGTTTCACTGTTGCAGTCATCACACTTGGGTTGATTCCCAAAGCTGAAAAGGGTGGAGGCAGTCAAGAAGACTGGGAGCTGGCTAGGATGCCCTGCAAGACTGCATTGGCAAAGCCTGCCCTGGATTTGGAGAAGATAGGCAGGTTGTAAAACTTGGTGAAGGTATGAACAGAAGTCCATGTTGCAGCCTCAAGGATGTCCCTGGTGGGGACCCCTCTGAGAAAAGCTGCAGAAGTGGAGGTTGTCCTGGTGGAATGCGTCCTGACCCCCTTTGGGGGCAGTTTCCCATGCTGTTTGCAGCAGAAATGGATGCAGTGGGCTATCCATTTGGAGATTGTTTGTTTGGATATGGCCTTGCCCACTGCCCCTGCTGCAAAGCTGACTAGCAATTGGTCAGTTTTTCTAAAAGATTTAGTCCTATTCAGATAGAATCTGAGCTGTCTGTGCACATCTAGAGTGCATAATCCTTTCCCCCTTGTTTTGAGGGTTAGGGAAAAAAGGTGAGCAAATAAATGAATTGGTTGAGAGCTACACTGAACACCACTTTAGGCATGAAGGATGGGTTAGACCTGAGGGAGACCCCTGTCAGCATGGAAAATGATGAAGGGCTCCACAGTCATGAGTGCTTGCAGCTCTGAAACTCTTCTAGCTGAAGTGATGGCCAGAATCAAGGCTGTTTTCCAAGAGAGGAATTTTTAACTCTGCTGAAGCTGCAGGCTCAAAGTGGGGTAGGGTGTGCTTTTCCAACACAAAGTTAAGGTCCCAAGCTGGGGTAGGAGCTCTTCTCGGTGGCCTTAAGTTGTTAGCTCCTCTTAGGAACTGTTTGATGAGAGGGTGTAAGAATAGAGGTGGCTCTGTGCTGTAATGAGCGGAGATGGCAGACACATGAATTTTAATAGAAGAGAAGGATAGACCCCTGTGTAGTAGGTCTGCTAGGTAATCCAGGATGAGAGGTAGGGAGGGCTGTGCTGTTTCAGCTCCCTTAGCCTGGATCCAGGTGCAAAACCTTTTCCACTTGTCAGCATAGGAATTTCTAGTGCTGGGGTGTCTGGCCCCATGTACAACATGTACAGGACTTGTTTGCTGAGGCTGGCAGCTGGAGGAGAGGTCAGGGAATAAGCCAGACTGCCTTGTTCAGGATCTGCAATTGTGAATGCGTAAATTTTCCATTCTTCTGGGGCAGGAGTGCTGGGATCTGAGGTAGGTGCCATGGTGGCAGGGGTGACAGGCTGCACAGCAGTGGGTACCAGTGCTGGCGTAGCCAGTCTGGGGCAGTCAAGACTGCCCTTGGTTTTTCCTCCCTTATTTTGAGCAGTACCCTTGAAATGAGTGCTAGAGGGGGAAATGCATAGATCGAGAGGTTTACCCATTGGAAGGATACAGCATCCACTTTCCAGGCCTTGCTGCGAGGTTCCCTGGTGCAGAATTTACTGAGCTGATGATTGGAGTGGGAGGCAAAGAGGTCCACCTTCGGGGTGCCCCATTTCTGGATTACAAGGCTGTTGTCTAGCTGCCACTCATGTGGGTCTAGCAGGTTTCTGCTTAAGTTGTCTGCCAGAGTTTACAGAGCCTGGCAGGAATTGTGCTAGCAGGTGAATTTGCATGGCTGAGGCCGTGTGACAAGAGTGAGTCCCTCCCTGTTTGTTGACATACCACATCACTGTGGTGTTGTCTGTTTTGATCAATAGGGGCCCCGGGGAGAGTAGGGGTCTGAAAGCTGTCAGGGCGTGCTGAACAGTTAGCATCTCTTTTTGGTTGATGTGCAGATGTACTTGATTTGGGCTCCAATGGCTCTGAATGCACCTGCCATCCAGGTGTGCTCCCCAGGCATAGTCTGATGCGTCTGTGGTGAGGGTTTGGGTGGCGTGGGGTTGTGAGAAGGGAAGTCCCTTGTTGTGGTTGCATGCTACTGCCCACCAAAGTAAATGTTTCTTTAGACAGGGTATCATAGGTATGATAATTTCCAGGTCTTGACCGTGTTGACACCTAAGGCTTTTTTAGGTGCCATTGCAGTTTCCTCATATGCAGTCTGGAATATGGAATGAGTAGAATGCAGGATGCCATGAACCCTAGAGTTTGCAGGATTTTCCTTGTGGATAACCGGGTTCTGGTGGCTAGTTGAGTGAAGTAGCCTGTCAGATAGGCTTCTGGAGTAAGGAATGCCATCTGGGATGCTGTGTCCAGGCTTGCTCCCAGGAATACAATTTTGTGTGTGGGGACAAGTTTTGATTTCTTTTCATTGATAGTATACCCCAGGGAGGCCACTAGGCCCTTTACAAAGGTCAGGTGCTGTAACAGCTTTTCCTGACTGTCTGCCTGAATTAGGCAATCGTCTAAGTAGGGGTACATTTGAATATTTCTCTATCTGCAAAAAGCAATGGCTGGAGCCAGGCATTTTGTGAAAACTCTGGGAGTAGTGGATAAGCCAAAGGGAAACTCAGAGAACTGAAAGTGTACAGATACTGCCCTGAAACGCAGATATTTCCTGCATGATTCCCTGACTGGGATGTGTAGGTAGGCCTCTTTTAGGTCTAGGGTGGCTAACCAGGCATCCTTGGAAAGCATAAGAAGAAGCTGCTGGAGGGTGAACATTTTGAATTTTGGTATCACCAGAAAGGTATTTAGAACGGATAGAGGACTGGGAGCCAGGTGCCCTCTTTTCTGGGTACCAGGAAGAGTCTGGAGTAGAAACCTTGGCCTATCTGGTCTACAGGAACATACTGTATTGCCCTCATGGAGAGCAGGAAATGGACTTGCTTTTTGGCCTCTGCCCACTGGTTTGGAGGAAGATCTGAAAACTCATTTGGGTTTGGTAGTGTGTGGAAATAAAATTTGTATCCCTGGGACACTATATTGAGGACCCAGCAGTTGTTGGTAATAGAGGCCCAGTTGTTTGCATGGAAGGAGAGTGTTCCTCCTAGGGGCACAAGCAGGTGGGCAGATGTAAGGGGTGGAGGTGTAAAGTTATTGTGAGTTCTTACCATAAGAGGGTGGCTTAGCGCACTCTGTTTTTGAAGAGGAGGAACTCCACTGCTTAGATCTCTGCATTCCCTGGGGCTGCTGTCTGGGGGGGGGGGTCTGCTTCCCTTGGGTCTTGGCTGAGCTGGCCTGGAGGGGGCTGGAAAGGACCAGTGCTTGGAGGGGCAATGCCTACTGAACCTCGGAGGCTGGACCTGTAAAAAGTATTTTAACTGCCTGCATAGATTTAGCTTTTTCTTCCATTTTTTTAAGACCTCTTCTGCCTTGGTGCCAAATAAATTGTCTTTGTTCAATGGTGCGTCCAATAATTTTGATTTGACATGGTCTGGCAAGGTCTGTTCCTTAAGCCATACATGCCTTGTAAGGACAGAACCAGTAACTGCTGCCCTGCAAGATGCTTCTAGGGCGTCAAAGCCACATTGCAAGGTGTGCTTAGTAACTTGGCTTGCAGAATGCATAAGCTTTTGTAATGCTTTATTTTCTGCACAAATAGGAAAGGAAGATATTTTTTGTTTGAGGAGTTCCATGATATACTGCTGATTTCAGCATGTGGAACTGACCATTTAATGCTCTAATAGCAAGAGTTGCAGAGGTGTATACTTTTTTTACCCCATCTGTCTAAAGCTTGGGAATCCCTGTCTGGGGGTGGGATTCTTAGCTGAGGTTACTTTAATTCCTTTAGGTCCTTGGGAGATGACCTCTGGGTCAGCAGTCAGATTTTTGAAAAGGAATTTGTGAGAGTCAGGGGACTCTGTAGTACCTGTCAGGTTTCCTGGGAGCAGGAGGGAGGGTGTAGGGAGTCAAACTGGATTCCATAAAAACATCATCCACAACATCCAATATAGGAGGAATGGCTAAAGGTCTGTGCTGTGGTAAATCTAAAAATTCTCTGAGTCTCTTTTTTGACTGAGGATAGTCCTGACATTCCCACTGGAAATGCTCCCTTAAAGTATGTAGGGTTTCACCAAATGAAAAATCCTCAGGTGGAGAGGCAGAAAGAATGGATTCCTCTGCATCAGAATCCTCATAAGCAGAGAGGGGTTGCACGTCTTCATATTCAGAAACCTCAGAGTTATCGGACTCCTGTTCAGATAAAAATACTGGGGTCAAGTCTCTCTCTTTTGGAAGGGGGTAGCCTGGCTTCACTAATAAGCATAATAAGGTCTTCTGCCATTTTAAGCATCTGAGACTGAGGCATGGAAGCAGGTGCCTGAGCTTGGGTCGTCAGTTTTTTAGGCGTAGTTCGTACCCTGGGCCTTAGAAACTCAGTAGTTTTAGAAACAAATGAAGACGCGAAAGAAGTCGTCTGTTTGTGTCGAGTATCAGTAGTGTGAAGAAAGTATAGTTTTGTACCTACCATAAATGTAGATGTTCGAGTGCTAATACAGCTGCAGTCATAACAGATGGGTTTTCCTGCGGTCAGGCGGGTCCTCGGTCGGCCGAATTCCAAAGTCTAGGTCCGGCGTTGGTTGTCGTCGCTTCTTCCCTGACATCAGTGCGGCAGGGGTATAAAAGAACCAGCCGACGCCATTTTCTTCAGTTTTTCTTGCCTCAGATGTCAGGTGCCCCCAGAAGGAAGGCAATACATAAATTTATGTAATAATGCAATGCAATATAATCAAAAAACAGTAGTTGCAAGCAAATACACCATAAATGAATACCCCAATCAGGTTGTATGAGGAGGTGTTAGCCAATAGGCCTGTCCCAAGAGGGGAAGGAGGGAGGGAAACCTAGACTGCAGCTGTATTAGCACTCGAACATCTACATTTACGGTAGGTACAAAACTGTACTATGTTCATCGTGCATACAGCTGCAGTCATAACAGATGGGTAGAATCCCAAAGCTAAAAAAGGGGTTGTAGGCACTAGGTGGAACTAGGAGCCAGGATGCCCTGCAAGACTGTAGTGGCAAAGCCTGCTCTGGTTTTGGAGTATAATGGTAGGTGATAGTGCTTGGAGAAGGTATGCACAGAACTCCAAGTGGCTGCTTCCAAAATATCTTTGGTAGGAACCCCTCTGAGGAAAGCTGCAGAGGTAGCTGTGGCCCTTGTGGAGTGAGATCTGATGCCTGCAGGTACAGTTTTACCATGAAAAGAGTAACAAAAGCTATGTAGTGGGCTATCCATTTTGAGATAGTCAGTTTGGAAATTGGCTTCCCTTGAGCTCCTGTAGCATAGGACATAAAGAGTTGCTCTGATTTTCTGAAAGGCTTTGTTCTGTCCAAATAATAATGCAGCTGTCTGTAGATGTCCAAGAAATGTAGTAGTCTCTCCCCTTTGTTTTGAGGATTAGGGTGAAAGGTATGTAAGTGGATAGCCTGATTCAAAGCTACCCTGGATACCACCTTTGGCATAAAGGACGGATTGGTTTGTAAGGAAACTCTGTCCTGATGGAAAATGATGAAAGGCTGCACAGCCATGAGGGCTTGTAGTTCCGATACCCTGCGAGCTGAGGTGATAGCCAGAAGGAAGGCGGTTTTCCAGGACAAATATTGCAGTTCTGTTGAGGCAGCTGGCTCAAAAGGAGGCAAGGTCAGTTTTTCTAGAATGAAATTGAGGTCCCAAGCAGGTACTGGTTGTTTCCTTGGGGGTTTTATATTCTTAGCCCCTCTGAGGAACTGTCTTAAGAGGGGGTGGGAGAATAAAGGAGGATCAGTGTTGTATTCTGCAGAAATGGCTGAGGCATGGATTTTGATAGAGAAGAATGAAAGTCCACTGCTTAGCATCTCAGCTAGATACTGTAATATTTGAGGTAAATTCAGTATTCCAGGATTCTGGCCCTTTTTCTTATTCCAGGCACAAAACCGTTTCCATTTTGCGGAGTAAACTTTTCTAGTAGAAGGCCTTCTGGCCTCCAAAATGACATCCTGCACCTCCTTGGAGAGTAGGGTATGTTGTGAAGTTAAGGAATCTTCCATGCGGCCAGATTGAGTGTTTTCAGCTGACTGTGAAGAGTTTTGAAGCTGTGCTGAGTCAGAAGAAGAGCCATTAGAGGTAGGATCCATGGTGGGGAATGTGTCAGGCTCCTCAGGAGTGGGTACCAGTGTTGTCTTGGCCAGTCTGAAGCAATGAGAATCATCTTTGGTCTGTCTGCTAGGTGGAAAGGCATAAACTGTCATTGTTGTCCAACTGAAAGAGTGCGTCCACTCTCCAGGCCTGTGGATGAAAGGTCCTTGAGCAGAATTTTGCCAATTGGTGATTTTTGTGGGAGGCAAAGAGATCTATGTCTGGCCTTCCCCATGCTTGAATTATCTCTGTAAAAACTTGAGGATGCAACTTCCATTCGTGTGGGTCTGTCATATTTCTGCTTAGGTTGTCTGCCAGCGTGTTTTCCTTGCCTGGCAAGTACTGTGCTTGAAGTTCGATTTGTAATTCCAGAGCCATGTTCCAAAGAGACATGGCCAGCCTGCATAGGGGGTATGAATGGGTTCCTCCCTGTTTGTTTATGTACCACATTACTGTGGTGTTGCCTGTCCTTATCAATAGTTGACCTGGATGCAGAAGGTTTTTGAAAGCTATAATAGCATTTATTACTGCTAGCATTTCCTTTTGATTGATGTGTAGGTACTTTTCTTTTTGGGACCATTTGCCCTGAATACACCGATCTGTCATGTGCGCCCCCCCAGGCGTAGTCCGAGGCGTCTGCTGTGATGACTTGATTTGCTTGAGGCTTGCAGAATGGGAGACCTGTGTTTCTTTGGCATGCTTCAGCCCACCACAGAAATTCCTTTTGAAGACATGGAATCAGTGGTATTATTGTTTCCAAACCGTGGCTGCGTTGAGACCATAGGTTTTTCAGGTACCATTGAAGTTTCCTCATATGCAGCTTTGCACATGGGATTAGTAGGATGCAAGATGCCATGAATCCCAGAGCCTGCAGGATTTTTCCTTGCAGTCAGCCTGGTGAAATTTGCTAGTTTTCTGAAGTATTGAGTTAGTTGCCCCTGTTTCTCTGGCGTGAGGTAGGCCATCTGGGTGTTTGTGTCCAAGTTGGCACCCAGGAAAATTATTGTTTGAGAGAGTATTAGCCTTGATTTCTTTTTGTTGACTGTGTATCCCAGAGAATTCAACAACATTATTACAAAAGCCAGATGTTTCAGAAGTATGTGCTTGCTGTCCGCTTGGATCAGGCAGTCGTCCAAATATGGGTATATTTGTATCCCTTGAAGTCTGCAGTAGGCAATTACTGATGCCAGGCATTTCGTGAATACTCTGGGCGCAGTAGATAAGCCAAAGGGCAATGCAGAGAATTGATAATGGGTTGAACCTGCAAGAAATCTGAGGGCTCTTCTGCAATCTTGTCTGATTGGGACATGCAGGTATACCTCCTTGAGGTCCAATGTTACCAGCCAAGACTCCTTGCCCAGCATGGGAAGAAGCTGCTGTAATGTGAGCATCTTGAATTTTGGCACGAGTAAAAATGTGTTTAGGATGGATAGGTCCAAAATAGGTCTCCAATCTTTTCCCTTCCTTGGTACCAGGAATAGTCTGGAGTAAAAACCTTGACCTTGTTCTTGTGTAGGTACCTCTTGAATAGCTTTCATGTCCATGAGATCTCAAATTTGTTATAGTGCCTCTGCCCTTTGATTGTGTGGCAGGTTTGGCATGCCTCTCATTTTTGGAAGGGTGTTAAAATGGAATCTGTAGCCTCTGTTTATAATGTCCAGGATCCATTTGTCTTTTGTGACAATATGCCAATTTTTCGAAAATAATGCCAGTTTTCCGCCTAAACGTGCTGCCATTTGAGCCTTGCTTGGCATGCAAAGGGGAAAGTCATTGGGTCTGCTTTCTGAATGGCTGTGAACTATCCTCACCACCTCTTTGTGTAGGAGCTTGCCACTGTCTGCCTCTAAACGATCCTTGAGATTGCCCTCTGCCCCTCGGGCGCCTGTATCTACCTCTTTGAGGTCTGTCCGTGGCTGGAAAGGACCAATTTTTGGAAGGCCAATTTCTGATGAAACGTGGAGGTTGTACCTGTAGGAAATCTTTCACTGTTTGCATTGATTTTGCCTTTTCCTCCATTTCCTTTAATACCTCCTCAGCTTTAACACCAAATAATACATCTTTTTGCAGAGGGGCATCTAGTAATTTAGCTTTGACATGATCTGGTAAGGTTTGCTTTTTGAGCCAGGCATGTCTAAGTATGACTGATCCTGTAACAGCAGCTCTACATGAGGCCTCTAAAGCATCAAAACCACATTGCAAGGTATGTTTACCCACTTGTTCTGCACTATGCATCAAATCCTGCAACTCCTTCAAGTCTGGTTTTTCAGGTTGTGACATTTTGCTTCTCAACTGTGATAACAGAAACTGTTGGTACTTTAACATATGGAACTGGCAGTTTAATGCCCTCATGGTTAAGGTGGCCGAGGTGTATACCTTTTCCCCCCACCTTTCTAAAGCTCTGGAATCTCTCTCTGAAGGCAATGGATTTTTAGCAGTGGAGGCCTTAATTCCCTCGGGGCCCTGCAAGATAGTTTCTGGGTCAGTCGCATGGCTTTTGTATAGGAATTGGTGTGAGTCAGGAACCCGGTAATACCTGTCAGGCTTGACTGGGGCTGGAGGTAAAGAGTCTGGGTTAAGGCAGGCCTCCAAATACACATCATCTAGAATGTCTAAGACAGGAGGTATAGCCAGAGGCCTGTGCTGAGGGAGCAAGAGAAAATCCCTAAGCCTTTTCTTGGAGTCTGAGTACTCTTGGCCTTCCCAGTGGAAGTGTTTCCTCAAGGTATGCAAGGTTTCCCCAAAAGAGTAATCCTCAGGGGGGGAGACAGAGGGAATGGACTCATCTGCATCAGAATCTTCAAAAGAGGAGTATGAATGTTCCTGGTCATCAGAATGCTCTGAAATAATGGAGGCCTGGTCCGAGGAGGGGGATTCTTCCTCCACTCTGGGCCTTTTGTCCGGGGGGGGGGGTTTGAGAACTCCTGATAAGAGTAATCAAATCCTCAGCCATTTTGAGCATCTGCTTTTTAGGCATGGTGCCTTGAGAAGGGCCCTGTGGAGCTTGTCTCTTAGTATGCATGGCTGCTTTAGACTTAGTGAAAGCCTTGATGGAAAAAGAAGAGGAAGGCCTGAAGACACCTTGAGAGGTGGCAGACCTGTCTAAACTCTGAGTTTCACCGCCAAGAGTGTCTTCGGTATTGGTAGTCGGGGTGTGGGCCGAAGAGCCTGCGACCTCGGGTACAGTAGACACCGCCAATGAAGTGTCGCCGGTAGTCAGGGGCTGCGTAGGCGCCTCACTGAGAACCGAACCACCTGTAGTCGGCTTTGGCGTGGTGTCGGTAGAAGCCGCAGACCTCGTATGTCGGTCCTTACCTTTGCGTCTTTTACTCAAAACTGGAGTCGGAGTATCCGACGACATAATGTAATTAAATTTTTTGCCAAAATAGTGTTGGGCGAACTCCGCCCGACGCTTAATGGTGCGTCTGTTGAATGTAGCACAAAAACGACAGGCCGAGACGTCGTCGTCTGGGCCTAAGCAAGGAATGCAGAGGGAATGAAAATCCTTATGCGGTATTTGCTTCCCACATGAAATGCAATTATTAACTTTGTCTGACATCGGTCTGAGGCAAGAAAAGTTTCCCCAATGGGGTACTTAGCTTTCAAGAAGACTTCGGTTGCAAAATATTCGTAATCTCAGGAGCTGGCCGACCAGCACTTGCGATCTGCTTCGGGCACCATGTGGCAAGAAAGACTGAAGAAAATGGCGTCGGCTGGTTCTTTTATACCCCTGTCGCACTGACGTCAGGGAAGAAGCGACGACAACAGACGCCGGACCTAGACTTTGGAATTCGGCCGACCGAGGACCCGCCTGACGGCAGGAAAACCCATCTGTTATGACTGCAGCTGTATGCACGATGAACATCTTCCTCAGAAGCCAGTGCTTGCTCAGCTGCTCCGGACCCATCTAAAGTAGAGACATATGCAGGATCCTTAGTCGAAGAAGAGTCTCGCGACATATCGGACTCCAAACGGGTCTTGTTAGGGGCCTGCGAATCCACAGAAGCGGGCATCAGGGGCTGTGAAAGCGCCTCATTGAGGACCAGAGAACCAACGACTAGCTTAACGGATGCATCCGCAGTTTTGGACCTATGCGGTCTGTCTTTATCCTTACTTTTTTTTCGGAATATCGGTAGTCTGATGGCTTACCGAAGCCATACGAGGACTGAGAGCGAAAATATTTAGCTACAATAAGGGCCCGACAACGTATACTTCTGGTGTTGAACAAAGCACAAAAGTGTCAGAGGGGGACGTTGTGGTCTGGGCCTACACAAGTGACGAAGTAAGAATGGAAGTCTCTGTGTGGTATTTGCTTTCCACAGGTGAGACAATTGTTAACTTTTTCCAATATCAGTTAGAGCAAGAAAATAGGATCTCCAACGGGGTACTTAGCTTTAGAAGACTTCAACTTCAATTTGGAAATGAAAACTCAGGTAGCGGCCGACCGGCACTCGTGTGAACTGCTGCTGCTTCGGGCTCCTCGGCAAGACAGACTGATGTAATGGCGTCAGCTGCCTGATTTTATACCACTGATGACCTGACATCAGTCCTGGTGCAACAGCAACTGACGCAGAAATACTAACCTTCTGGTATTCGGGCCGACTGAGGGCTACCCATGGCAGGATACCCCAAGTGTGATGACTGCAACAGTGAAACTCTAAGAACATCTACTAGATCTAAAGACCAAAATTTTGCCTGCTGCACAAACAGGACATGTTGAAGAAACATATGTATCTGAGAGAATTTCCATTTTTTGGAACAGGCTTTCCATATTCATGTGGCACAAAGACCCTCCCTAACCCTACTTAAAAGTAACTGGAACCATTGCCTGGGAAATTGAAGACTCACCACTGGTCTGGTGACTATGCCTCTGATAGCAGAGGCAGTCAGTAAATCATGTCACAATCAACAATCACCCCCTATATAAATGTCTAAAATATATAACGTGTGGAACATATTTGGGTTGCACAACTAGCTTATAAAAGCTTTAGTAGTCATTAGCCTAGTATATACCTATGAAATTATGAAGTGGCTGATGTTTTGGGCATTGATTATTGAATGGGTTACCCTGAAGGCCCCCTTATGAACTGGAAACAACCAACCCTGATGAGTTGGGAGGGAGCTCTCAGGAGAACCCTCAGCTATGAGCTCTGTTGGTCTGCATTTTGCTAACTTGAGAGGCTGCACCCTAGCATAAAGCACAACAGCCCCAAACTTGAGCTGACTGATTAGGGGGAACAAGGAGAAAGTATCTCATAATGTACCCCCTTCAAGTTAGGAGCCATAAGTGTACATCCTCTTAGTCCTTTGCTGTCACTGCAGAATGGAATGTTCTGAAGCTTTCACTATGTGTGAAACATGTTACGGCAAATGCTAAAAGGAATTCGAGCCCAAGACCTTTCTCCGATTTGGTTACGTCTTGCCAGTAATGAAAGTCTGGTCTGCTATTCAGATAATGCGAAGGACATTTCCACCAACCCTGCAAGAAACTTCCATCCATTGTCTGGCACAGGATTTCAGCAAGCTTCAATTACCATGGAGAACTATGAATAAAATGACATACAAACAGAGGAACTTCAACAATGACAGAAAGACTTGACTAGAATACTATATTGATATCAAAAAAGAATGGTCAGACAATGAGGATGAGCACACTTGTATAGCTGGTGTGTCATTATCATGGTGCACATCACTAAAGCTCAGCTATTCCTGAGGGAAAAAAAACTTAAGCTATTGAGACAAAAGTGCCTGGATAATTTGGTTATTTCATAATTTCTTTAGCTTAGTATTACAACTTGAACTTCTTCCTGATACCTACTTATTTATATAGAATGACATTCTTCCCATTTTTTTTTGTTTTTTTTTTTTTGTAAGCAGACTTATGCTTGGTGGGAAAAGTACAGTTGTGTACACTTACCATAAATGTAGATGTTCGAGTGTCTTCACTGTTGCAGTCATGACTGTAGGGTTCTCCCCTGCCGGCAGGCAGTCCTCGGTCGGCCAGAATCCCAAAGTCTGGGTCCGGCGTCGGCTGTTCAGCCATGCTCCCTGACGTCAGAGCGCCAGGAGTACAAAGCTGACAGCTGACGCCATGTTCTCCAGTTTTTCTTGCCCCAGATGTCAGGAGTCTCAAAATGAGTAAGGTCCCATATCCTTTGCAAATACACCTCAGAAGAATGGTGAAAAAAGGAATCACACAAAAGTAAAAATAAGAGGGGACTGGAGGGAGGGAAACCCAGACTGCAACAGTGAAGACACTTGAACATCTACATTTATGGTAAGTGTACACAGCTGTACTATGTTCATCATGTTTCACTGTTGCAGTCATGACTGTAGGGTAGAATCCCAAAGCAGAATGAAAGGGAGGTGGTCATAAAGTAGAAGGGGTGGCTAAAAGGCCCTGCAAGACTGCAGAAGCAAAGCCTGCCCTAGACTTAGAGTAGAGAGGTAGATTGTAGTGCTTTGAAAAAGTATGCACTGAACTCCAAGTTGCAGCTTCCAAAATGTCTTTGGTAGGAACTCCCCTGAGGAATGCAGCTGAAGTGGCAGCAGCTCTGGTGGAATGAGTCCGTATACTCCCTGGGATTTGCTTTCCATGGTGTGAATAACAAAATCTGATTCCATGAGCAATCCATTTAGAAATGGCTTTACCTTGGGAACTTGAAGCATAAGAAGAGTGTCGGTCTTTTTCTTTGCGTTTTTTGGCAGAAAGTGAAGTCGGAGGTTCCGACGACATAATGTAAGCAAAGTCAGAACCGAAAAACTGTTCTGCAAACTCCGACCGACGCCTAAGCGTTCGTCGGTTGAAGGAGGCACAGGCCGAACAGGCTGCTACGTCGTGGGCTGGGCCTAAACAAGGCAGACAGTAAGAATGGAAATCTTTATGAGGTATTTGTTTCCCACAGGTTAAACAATTATTAACTTTTTCTGACATCGGCTGAGGCAAGAAAGAGTCCCCAACGGGGTACTTAGCTTTAGAAGTCTTCGAAGTAGTATTCGGTAGAAAAAATCTCTGGATCCGACCGACCGGCACTTGCGAACAGCTTCTGCTTGGCCACGCGGCAAGAAAGACTGAGGAAAATGGCGTCGGCTGATGCCTTTATACCCGAAGTCCAGCAGAGATGACGTCGGATGAAGAGCGACATCAGCCGAAGCCGGACCCGGACTTTGGAATCCGGCCGACTGACGGGCTGCCTGACGACAGGACAACCCAGCTGTTATGACTGCAGATGCATCCATGAAGGACATCAATTGCTCTGATTTTCTGATGTCCTTGGTTCTGTCCAGGTAAAAATGTAGTTGTCTGTGTACATCCAAGGAATGCAAGATCCTTTCCCCTTTATTTTGAGGAGTGGGGAAAAAAATTGGCAAGTGAATAGTTTGATTTAAAGCCACTTTGGAAACCACCTTAGGCATGAAAGTAGGATTAGTCCTTAAAGACACCCTGTCTTGATGAAAAATAATATAAGGTTCCACAGCCATAAGAGCTTGCAACTCTGAAACCCTCCTGGCAGAGGTCAGAGCTAAAAGGATGGCTGTTTTCCAAGATAAAAACCTGATGTCAGAAGAGGCAGCAGGCTCAAAAGGAGGTAAGGTGAGCTTTTCCAAAACATAGTTGAGATCCCAAGCAGGAATGGGAGGAGATCTAGGAGGTCTTAAGTTCTTAGCTCCTCTCTGAGAAACTGTCTCATGAGCTGGTGGGAAAAGATTGGAGGGTCTGTATTGTAATGAACGGAAATAGCAGAGGCATGTATCTTAATGGAAGAGAAAGAGAGACCCTTATGTAAGAGATTTGTCAGGTAAAGTAAAATAAAAGGAATGTTAGGAAGAGGAGGATCAGAATCCTGAGCCTGCATCCAGGAACAAAATTTTTTCCATTTTCCTGCATAAGATTTTCTAGTGCTAGGACGTCTGGCTTCTAAAGTGACATCCATAACCTGCTTGGGTAGGAGAGAATGAATCAAAGACCCTGGATTAAGCAGGCCGCCAGGCTGAGAGTTCTGACATGGGAGTGTAGAACCTGACCCTGGTGTTGGGACAGAAGGTTCGGAGTCTGTGGTAAAACCCAAGGGGGCTCCAGACATAGGTTTTTCAGAGTTTGGTACCAAAACTGTCGAGGCCAATTTGGGGCCAGCAAGATTATCATCTTGGGCTTGTCCTGTTTGATCTTTAATAATACCCGTGGAAGAAGAGGAAGAGGTGGAAAGGCATATCCCGAGAGGTTTCTCCAACTGAATGATAGTGCATCCACTTTCCAAGCTTGTTCGTGGAAAGTCCTGGTGCAAAACATCTGTAGTTGATGACTGAGGTGGGATGCAAAGAGGTCTATGTGAGGACATCCCCAGACTGCTGTTATCATCCAGAATATTTTGGTGTCCAGCATCCACTCGTGTGGGTCCGAAAGGTTTCTGCTCAGACTGTCTGCCAGGAAGTTTTGCTTCCCTGGTAGAAAGTGAGCTTAAAGGTCCAGATTGCAAGCTAGAGCTGTACTCCATAGATCCATGGCTAGTCTGCAAAGGGGGTAGGAATGAGATCCCCCTTGCTTGTTTATGTACCACATAACTGTGGTGTTGTCTGTCCGTATCAGTAGTTGTCATGGTTGTAGAAGATTCCTGAAGGCCAATAGAGCTTTCTGAACGGCTAACATTTCCTTTAAATTGATATGCAGGTGCTTCTGATCCTTTGTCCAAAGGCCCTGCAGACAGTTGCCCTAAAAATGGGCTCCCCATGCATAATCTGAGGCATCCGTGGTTAGTGTCTGAGTGGCAGGAGGCAGACAGAAGGGTTTTCCTTTGTTTTGAGTACATGCCTTGGACCACCAAAGGAATTCCTTTTGAAGACAAGGCAGGACGGAGATCAGTATATGTCTAAACTGTGGCAATGCTGAGACTATACACTTTTTAGGTACCACTGTATTTTCCTCATATGTAGTCTTGCATATGGTACGAGAAGGATGCAGGAGGCCATGTAACCCAAAGCCTGCAGGAATCTCCTTGCAGATAGCTGAGTTAAAGTTGCCAAGGTTTTGAAAGTTGAAACCAGCTGTAACTGATGTTCTTCGTCTCCCATTGCTGCAGTCCTTACATATGGGTATTCCGCTGCCCACAATCGGCCCGAATACCAAAGGGCTAGAACCGGCGTCGGTCATCGGCGCCCGAGACTGACGTCAGTACGTGCCAGTACAAATGCGCATGACCGACGCCATAACCTCAGTCTTTCTTGCCGCGTGGTCCTAAGCAGAAGCAGCATTTGCAAGTGCCGTTCGGCGTTCTGGAATTGTCGGTTTTCGAGTTTCAGACCGGAGACCAAGTTGGGCTAAGTACCCCGTTGGGGACACTTTTGTCTTTTTCTTGCCTCAGTATTGACGGATGTCAGAAAAAGTTAATAACTGTATTTCTTGTGGGAAACAGATTCCTCATAGGGATTACCATTCACTCTGCATTCCTTGTTTGGGGCCTGAGCACGACGTTGTTGGGTGTCGCTTTTGTGCTACTTTTAACAAGCGTACTATTAAACGTCGGTTGGACTGTGCTAGGCTGGTGTTTGGTAAACGTTGTAATTACAACATGCCGTCGGATTCTCCGACGACTGGTTCTTCTAAGAAACGCAAAGAAAAGTCTTTGCGGTTCAAACAGGATGAGTCGCCCACTCCGGACGCCGGTTCTGAAGAACCACCGACTACTTCAGCGGCTCCTTCTGAAAGTTTACCTGAGTCTCAAGGGGAGCCTTTGTTACTACAGGAAGTGGCTTCTCCTGTGTTAGGCCAGGCTGAGGGTACTTCTCTGATGTCAGTGGTTCCCTCCCCTCATAGGGTAGTTAGGCCTCCTCCTTCTCAAAGCAAAGCCCATTCTAAGTCTAAGTCTGCCCCTGCTGGTGCTAGTCCCCAGGGTCCAGCTCCTAGGAAGCACATGTTAAAGATGGCTGAAGATTTGATTACTTTAATTAGGGGTTCTATGCCCCCTGCGAAGAGGCCCAGGGTAGAGACAGAGTTGGAGGGTTTGGTTCAGTCTTCCAATGAGTCAGATTCCTCTGTAGAAGAACTTCAGGATTTCCCTCCCTATTCTGATTCGGAGGCTGAGGACACTACTCCCTCTCGTCCCCTCCAGAAGATTTTTCTTTCTCTGAGACTTTGCATTCCATGAGGGAACATTTCAAATGGGAGGGCCAGGATTATTCTGATTCTCGTAAAAGGCTAAGAGAATTCTTGTTTTTGCCTCAGCATAGGCCCTTGGCTATTCCCCTGTACTGGATGTTGTTCAGGATGTATTTTCTGAGGCTGCCCTTAACCCAGATTCTCTGCCTCCTGCCCGGTTAAACCAGATAGATACTACAGGGTTCGAAGCTCACAAGTACTTATATAAGAGTCCTAGGGCTGATCCAGAAACTATTACTCAAGGCCCCAAAGGTGTTAGGGCTTCTGTGGTTAGGAATCCAGTTCCTCTGGACAAGGATGCTAGGGCCCTGGATAGGTGGGGTAAAAACTGTATACCTCTTCTACTTTGGCTATGAGAGCTTTAAATTGTCAGTTTCATATGCTCAGGTATCAAAATTATTTGCTGGGCCAATTGAAATGTAAAGTAGATGCTTTAGCTGAAGGTATTGAATGTAAGGAGCTTCAGGATTTAGTGCATGCTTCAGACCAAGTTGGTAAGCATTCTTTGCAGTGTGGTTTTGATGCTTTACAGGCTTCTTCCAGGGTGGCTGCTACTAGTTCAGTTGTTCGCAGGCATGCCTGGCTTAAAGATCAGACCTTGTCAGAGCATGTTAAGGCTCGAATTATGGATGCTCCTCTACAATCTGATGTTCTTTTTGGTCCTCCAGTAGAATCAGTTTTGAAAAAATGGAGGAAAAGCTAAGTCTATGCAGACAGTTAAGGACTTTTACAGGTTCAGCCCCCTAAGTTCAGTAGGAATTGGCCTGCTAAGGGATGGTCTTTCCCCTCTTCGGATTATCAATCTAGGGACAGGTCGAGGCAAGGTAGAGGTAGGGCTTCCTCTCAGGGCCCTGTTACTTCTAGGTCTTTGAGTTCTTCTACCCCTTCTGCTGGGGAGGGCAGGGGTCAGTCCTTTGAAACAGACCCAATGACCTGTGTCTTCAGCTGCCGGACTCTGCCTTGCTGGCAGCTCCTCTAGGAGGAAAACTGGGACTTTTCAAAAGGAATTGGCATTTGGTTACCCAAGACAAATGGGTATTGGACATAATAAATCGAGGCTACAAATTTTATTTTCACACATTCCCTCCTTTCAAAGGTATGCCGGATGTGCCTCATCAGCAAAGACTGGAAGCACAGACACAAATTTCTTCTCTGCTTCAGTTGGGAGCAATACAGGAAGTACCTTCTGCAGAAAGAGGCACAGGGTTTTATTCCCGTCTTTTCTTAGTGCCAAAGAAAGGAAATACTTGGAGACCAATTCTGGATTTGTCCAAACACCTTTCTGGAAATTCCAAAATTCAAGATGTTAACACTGCAACAGCTGTTACCTATGCTGGGCAAAGATCACTGGATGGTGACTCTGGATCTCAAAGAGGCCTATCCTTCACATTCCTATCAGGCCCAGTTGCAGAAAATTCCTGAGATTTCGGAATGGGAATTTGCATTATCAGTTCTCTGCATTGCCCTTTGGCTTGTCTACTGCGCCCAGGGTATTCACAAAAGTCCTGGCTCCAGCAATAGCTTTTCTCAGACTAACAGGAATTCAAATTTATCCTTATCTGGACGACTGTTTGATTCTGGCTCAAGGCAAGCACGAACTTCTTCAACATCTGCAGTATGTAATGACAGTTTTAAGATGCCTAGGGTATTCTGTGAACGAAATAAAGTCCAGTCTAGTACCCTCACAAGAGATGTGCTTTCTGGGTGTAAGACTGAATACAGCTGCTCAGATGGCATTTCTTACCCCGGACAAACAAAGAAATCTTCACCTATACTTCCAACAGCTATCAGTAATGTCCAGGCTGACTGCAAGGACAGTCCTTCAAGCCTTGGGGTTCATGGCATCTTGCATTCTAGTACTTCCCAATGCCAAACTGCATATGAGGAAGCTACAATGGTATCTCAAAAGCGTTTGGACTCAACACAGCCACGATTTGGACACTGTCATTGGATTCTACCTTGCATTCAGAAAGAATTTCTGTGGTGGGCTCAGGAATGTCACCTAAACAAGGGGCTCTCTGTGACCCAACCAGAGGCAAGTCAGATATTGACGACAGACGCCTCGGAGTCAGCCTGGGGAGCTCATTTCAGAGGAAAATGGATTCAAGACCTTTGGCCCCAGAGCTACTTCACTTGCATATCAACATGAAAGAGATGCTGGCAGTTCAATTTGCTTTGGAAGGATTCAAGAGCCTACTTCAACCAGGACTGGTGTTGATTCGAACAGACAACACAACTGTCATGTGGTACATCAACAAGCAGGGGGGAACTCATTCTTACCCTCTTTGCAGACAAGCAATGCGGTTATGGGAAACTGCTTTGAATCTGCACATCACTCTTCGAGCACAGTTTCTGCCAGGAGCACAAAATTCTTTAGCAGATGTTCTGAGCAGACAGATTGTGGATCCTTACGAATGGAAATTGGACCCTCAGGTATTTCTTCAGTTGACCATGGCTTGGGGAACTCCAGACATAGATCTGTTCGCTTCTCCTCTGAATTTCCAACTGCCACTGCTTTGCACAAGGCTATATCATCCAAAAGCCTGGAAAATAGATGCACTATCCTTCAGTTGGAGCAACCTTCACGTGTATGCTTTTCCTCCTTTGCCTCTTCTTCTAAAGGTGCTGTTGAAAGTCAGGAGGGACAAACCTTGCATGATCCTTATAGCACCGGATTGGCCTCGTCAGCATTGGTACCCTCTGTTGAGGAGCTTAATTCATGGAACACCTTGGCCATTACCACAGATTCCTCACTTATTGTCTCAGGAAAAAGTACAGTTTTGTACCTACCATAAATGTAGATGTTCGAGGATCCACATTGCTGCAAAGTATATGGCTGACGTCGGTCAAGGCGCATTAGACTGATGTCAGGACGTCAGGGTACTAATGCGCATGACCGACATCATATCCTCAGTCTTTTTTTGCCCCAGATGTCAGAAGACCCTAAAAAGACAAGGCCCAAACCACAACACCAACAAAAACCCTGCACCAAACATATATACAATATATACAAATGTACAAGAATATAGCCTAACCCACACCACCACCCCTAAACACAGAGGGGAAGGAGGGAGGGTAAATTGGACTGCAGCAATGTGGATCCTCGAACATCTACATTTATGGTAGGTACAAAACTGTACTATGTTCTTCATTCCACATTGCTGCAGTCCTAACCATTGGGTAGAATCCCAAAGCAGAGATAAGGGAGGCTGGCAAATCATAAGGAAGCAGGAGCTGTCAACATGCCTTGCAAAATAGCTGTGGCAAAACCAGCCCTAGATTTAGAGTAGAGAGGAAGGTGGTAATGCTTAGAGAAAGTATGCACTGAACTCCAAGTAGCTGCCTCCAAAATATCCTTAGTTGCCACCCCCCTTAGAAATGCTGTTGAAGTGGCAGTAGCCCTTGTGGAATGAGGCCTAATCCCAGCCGGAATCTCCTTGCCATGATGGGAATAACAAAATGAAATGCAAAACCCAATCCACTTAGAAATAGTTTGCTTAGACACAGGCTTGCCCTGAGAAGTCAAAGCAAAAGAAACAAACAACTGCTGAGACTGCCTGAAATCCTTAGTCCTGCTTAAATAATAACGTAACTGCCTATGTACATCTAAAGTGTGCAAAATCTTTTCTCCCTTGTTTTGGGGATCTGCATAGAAAGTAGGCAAATGAATAGTTTGGTTTAAAGCCACACTAGAAACCACCTTAGGCATAAAGGAAGGATTAGTGCGTAATGATACTCTATCCTTATGGAAAATCAAAAAGGGCTCCACTGCCATAAGGGCCTGCAACTCAGAAACCCTTCTTGCAGAAGTAATAGCCAACAAAAAAGCAGTCTTCCATGACAAGTATTTTAACTCAGCAGTAGCCGCAGGCTCAAAAGGTTGTAGAGTAAGTTTTTCCAACACAAAATTGAGATCCCAAGCAGGAGTAGGAGCTCTCATTGGGGTCTTATATTCTTTGCCCCTCTAAGAAATTGCTTGAACAAAGGATGTGAAAACAATGGTGGGTCACAATCATAGTGAGCTGAAATTGCTGCAGCATGAATCTTAATGGAAGAGAAAGACAAACCTTTGTCCAGTAACTCAGTAAGATATTGAAGAGCCACACTCAAATTTGGCTCAGTAATCTCCAAATTGTTTGCTGCACTCCAAAACAAAAATCTCTTCCATTTTTCTCGTACACTTTCCTTGTACTAGGTCTTCTGGCTTCCATAATCACATTTAAAACTTGTTGAGGAAGCTGAGACCTGCTGTCATTCAAAACAGAATATGCCAGGCTGTTAGATGTAGAGAGTGAAGCTTGACATTGAGCAGATGACCGTCCCTCTGAGACAACAGGTGTGGAATCAAGGGTAAAGGCCATGGAGGCTTCCTTACCAGACTCCTCAGTAATGGGTACCAGTGCTGCCGAGGCCAATCTGGAGCTATTAAAATCATCCTTGGCTTGTCTTGTCTGACCTTTAGAAGCACCTTTGGAAGAAGAGGCAGAGGTGGAAAGGCATACACACGAAGATTTTTCCAACTGAAAGAAAGAGCGTCCACTTTCCAAGCTGTGTGATGAAACCCCTTTGTGCAAAACTTTGGCAGCTGGTGATTTAGTGGAGAAGCGAACAGATCTATGTCTGGAGTTCCCCATGACACTGTCAATTTCTGAAATACATGAAGATCCAGTTTCCACTCGTGGGGATCCATGATTTGCCTGCTTAACACATCTGCTAAGGAGTTCTGTGCTCCCGGCAGAAACCTTGCCTGAAGAGTTAGTTGCAAGCTGAGCGCAGTCTCCCATAAAATCATTGCTTGCCTGCATAGAGGATACGAATGTGTTCCCCCTTGTTTGTTGATGTACCACATGACAGTTGTGTTGTCTGTTAGAATCAACACCTGCCCAGGAAGAAGTAACTCCTTGAAAGCCATTAATGCAAACTGGACTGCTAACATCTCCTTCATGTTGATATGTAGATGCTGTAGTCTGGCAGGCCACTTGTCTTGTATCCACTTTCCATTTAGATGAGCTCCCCAAGCAATGTCCGAGGCATCTGTCGTTACAATCTGACTCGCCTCTGGCCGGGTCACAGAGAGTCCCTTGTTTAGGTGACATTCCTGAGCCCACCACAAAAATTCTTTTTGAATGCAAGGTATTATTTGAATGACAGTGTCCAAATCCTGGCAGTGCTGTGTCCACACATTTTGAGATACCATTGCAGCTTCCTCATATGCAGTTTGGCATTGGGAAGCACCAGAATACAAGATGCCATGAACCCTAAGGCTTGAAGGACTGTCCTTGCAGTCAGCCCGGACTGAAGAGAAAGCTGATGGAAGTAACTGGAAAGATTCTTTTGTTTGTCCGGGGTTAAAAAGGCCATCTGGGCTGCTGTATTCAGTCTCACACCCAGAAAGCACATGTCTTGAGAGGGTACTAGACTGGACTTTATTTCGTTCACAGAATACCCCAGGCATCTTAGCACTGCTATGACATATTCCAGATGCTGTAGAAGGTCTTCCTTTTCTTGAGCCAGAATCAGGCAGTCGTCCAAGTAAGGATAGATTTGAATTCCTTTCAGCCTGAAGTAAGCTATCACTGGAGCCAGAACCTTTGTGAATACTCTGGGCAGTAGATAAGCCAAAGGGCAATGCAGAGAACTGATAATGAGAATTTCCAGCTCGAAACGCAGATACTTCCTGCAACTTAGTCTTATAGGCACATGAAGGTAAGCTTCCTTGAGATCTAAAGTTACCATCCAATGATCTTTGCCCAGCAGAGGTAAAAGCTGTTGTAACGTCAACATCTTGAACTTGGGAATGTCCAGATAAGTGTTGAGGATAGATAAATCCAAAATTGGTCTCCACGTGTTCCCCTTCTTTGGTACTAGGAACAGGCGAGAATAAAATCCTAGGCCCCTTTCTGGTACAGGGACTGGCTGAATGGCCCCTATGTGGAGTAACAAAGAAATTTGCTTGTGAGCCTCTTTCCTTTGTGGAGGGCGTCTGGCATGCCTTTGAAAGGGGGCAATGTATGGAAATAAAACCTGTAACCGTGGTGAATGATATCCAACACCCATCTGTCTTGAGTGATTAAATCCCAATTTTCTTTGAAAAGAGACAGTCTTCCTCCCAAAGGAGCTGCCAGACGAGAATCTACTGGCAGCTGAAAAGGCAGGTCATTGGGTCTGTTTACGAAAGGACTGACCCCTGCCCTCACCAGAAGTCTGAGCAGGTGAACCCCCTGTTCTGGGCCTATAAGAACCTTGAGCTCTGCCCCTACCACGTCTAGACCTACCCCTAGACTGGGAATCATAAGCAGGATATGTCCATCCCTTAGTAGGCCAATTTCTACTAAACTTCGGTGGCTGTACCTGCAAAAAATCTTTAACAGTTTGCATAGACTTAGCTTTGTCCTCCATTTTCTTTAAAACTGCTTCCACAGGCGAACCAAATAACACATCAGACTGTAAAGGAGCATCCAAAATCCTAGTCTTAACATGCTCTGCTAAATTCTGATCCCTCAACCAGGCATGCCTGCGAAGAACAGAGCTAGTGGCAGCCACCCTCGAGGAGGCCTGCACAGCATCAAAACCACATTGCAAAGAATGCTTACCCACTTGTTCAGACACATGAACTAAATCCAGCAACTCTTTACACTCTATACCTTCCGCCAAAGCATCCACCTTAGATTTCAATTGTGAAAGGAGATAATTTTGATATTTTAGCATGTGAAACTGACAATTCAACGCTCTCATGGCTAAAGTGGAAGAAGTATACACTTTCTTTCCCCACCTATCCAAAGCCCTTGCCTCTTTATCAGTGGGAACAGGATTTTTAACAACAGAGGCCTTAACACCTTTAGGCCCCTGAGAAAAAGTTTCCGGGTCTGCCCTAGGACTCTTAAACAGATACTTATGAGCTTCAGGCACCCTATAGTACCTATCAGGTTTAACAGGGGCAGGAGGCAAAGAATCAGGGTTCAGGGAAGCCTCTGCAAAAACATCTTCCACCACATTCAACACAGGAGGAATAGCTAAGGGCCTATGCTGGGGTAAAAATAAGAATTCCCTAAGCCTTTTCCTGGAATCAGAGTAATCTTGGCCTTCCCATTTAAAGTGCTCCCTCATGGAATGCAGAGTCTCTGAAAATGAGAAATCCTCAGGAGGAGAAGCTGTAGGAGTGGAATCATCCACATCAGAATCAGAATAAGGAGGATACTCCGGCAAGTCTTCCGCAGAAGACTCAGAAGCCTCTGAACACCGTTCAAAACTCTCAAACTCAGGTTCCACCCTAGGCCTCTTATCAGGAGGGGGCATAGAGCCTCTAATCATAGTAATTAAATCTTCTGCCATTTTAAGCATATGTTTCTTAGGCACAGAACCTGAAGTGCTAGGAGAAGCCCCACTGAAGCTAAACTTGGCCTACCTCTCAAAGAAGTTTTGGAAACAGAAGGAGAGGCTCTAACTACCTTGGGAAGAGAGGGAAGAACAGTTACCTGAGAAGCCCCCTCAGCCTGGCCTACCTCCTGAGAGGGCACATCCTGTAACAGTAAAGTCTCTGCCTGAGACTCCAAAGAAACTCCTGGCAAAACCTCTGGCTCCACTGAGCCTTCTAAAGAACCGGCGTCCGGGACTGCCGGTTCATCAACCCTAGGCTTTGCTGTTTTGTCCTTGCGCTTTTTGGACGAAGCGGGCGTCGGAGCATCCGATGGCATTTTATAATTACAACGCTTCCCAAACACTAACCTGGCACAGTCTAACCTTCTCTTAATAGTGCGTTTGTTAAATCTAGCACAAGAGCGGCAACCAACAACGTCGTGCTCAGGCCCTAAACAAGGTATACACAAAGTATGGTAATCCCTATGAGGTATCTGCTTCCCACAAGAAATACAGTTATTCACTTTTTCTGACATCCGGTTAAATACTGAGGCAAGAAAAAACCAAAATGTTCTAACGGGTACTTAGCCAACTTTGATTCGGTCTGAAACTCCGATTTCGGAAATTTTCAGAACGCCAACCTGCACTCGCAAAACTGCTTCTGCATCGGACCATGCGGCAAAAAAGACTGAGGATATGACGTCGGTCATGCGCATTAGTACCCTGACGTCCTGACATCAGTCTAATGCGCCTTGACCGACGTCAGCCATATACTTTGGTATTCGGGCCGACTGGGACAGCGGACTACCCAATGGTTAGGACTGCAGCAATGTGGAATGAAGAACATCAATCATTTTCTCAATGTCAGGGTGCAATCCCTACACCTGACAGCCGGGCGCATTCTGTTTTAGAGAAGGAAGACCTTCAGCTCCCTCAACAAGTTTTGGATGTTATTTTGGAAGCCAGGCGTCCTAGTACTCGAAAAGTTTATGCTGGTAAATGGAAGAGATTTTTTCTTTGGAGTTCAGCTAAAGGCTTTGATGTCAAATTGCCTAATTTGAGTTGTACATTGCAATATTTGACTATTTTATTGGACAAGGGTCTGTCCTTCTCTTCTGTAAAAGTGCATGCTGCAGCTATTTCTGCTCACTATGATTGTGACCCTCCTTTATTTTCACATCCATTGGTTAAACAGTTTCTTAGAGGGGCAAAGAATATAAGACCCCCACGGGCTCCTACTCCTACCTGGGATCTTAATTTTGTTTTGGAAAAGCTGACTCTGCCTCCTTTTGAACCTGCAGCTACAGCTGAATTGAAGTTGTTGTCTTGGAAGACTGCTTTTTTATTGGCTGTTACTTCTGCTAGAAGGGTATCTGAATTACAGGCCCTCATGGCAGTGGAACCTTTTCTGATTTTTCACAAGGACAGAGTTTCCTTACGTACTAATCCTACTTTTCTGCCTAAAGTGATTTCTAATGTGGCATTGAACCAATCTATACATTTGCCTACTTTTTATGCTAACCCCAAAATGAAGGGGAAAAAGTTTTGCATTCTTTGGATGTACATAGGCAGTTAAGGTATTATTTGAGCAGAACCAAAGAGTTCAGAAGATCTCAACAATTATTTGTTTCGTTTGCTTTGACTTCACGAGGGAAGGCTGCCTCGAAACAGACTATTTCAAGTGGATTGGCCATTGTATTGCTTTTGTTACTCTCATCATGGAAAGGATGTTCCAGTTGGGATCAGGCCTCATTCTACTAGGGCTACGCCACCTCTACTGCTTTTTGAGAGGGTAGCTACTAAAGACATTCTAGAGGCAGCTACTTGGAGTTCTGTACATACCTTTACAAAGCATTATCATTTACCTCTTTATTCTAGGTCTAGGGCTGGGTTTGCCACTGCAATCTTACAGGGCATGTTAGCAGCCCCTAATGCTATTTAGTTGGCCAGCCTCCCTTTTTTCCGTTGCTCTGGGATTCTACCCATATGTAAGGACTGCAGCAATGGGAGACGAAGAACATAGTACAGTTTTGTACCTACCATAAATGTAGATGTTCGAGGATCTCCATTGCTGCAGTCCAATTTTCCCTCCCTCCCTCCTTCCCCCCTTTGCTTTTTAGGTTGGGGTTTGGGTGGTGTTTTTTGCATTCTGACGTCTGAGGCAAGAAAGACTGAGGTTATGGCGTCGGTCATGCGCATTTGTACTGGCACGTACTGACGTCAGTCTCGGGCGCCGATGACCGACGCCGGTTCTAGCCCTTTGGTATTCGGGCCGATTGTGGGCAGCGGAATACCCATATGTAAGGACTGCAGCAATGGAGATCCTCGAACATCTACATTTATGGTAGGTACAAAACTGTACTTTTTTCGTATGTCAGAAATGTCATCTGGGTTGTTGTGTTTAGAGAAGCGCCCAGAAAAATTATCTGTTG
Source organism: Protopterus annectens (assembly GCF_019279795.1). Lineage (NCBI taxonomy): Eukaryota > Metazoa > Chordata > Ceratodontiformes > Protopteridae > Protopterus > Protopterus annectens. Next base: position 438,583,380 of record NC_056732.1, on the reverse strand, counting down.
TGAGGGTGTCAAATTTGACTTTTTTATGTTTACAGTGAATCCCAGGAACTTAAGAAGATTCTGAACAAACTGTAGATGCTGGACTAAGACCTCCTTGCTGTCTGTCTGAATAAGACAGTCGTCCAGATAAGGGTAAATTTGAATTCCCTTGAGTCTGCAATAAGCTACTACTGGAGCCAGGCATTTGGTGAAGACCCTGGGCGCAGTAGACAATCCAAAGGGCAGCGCAGAGAATTGAAAGTGCCTCGATCCTGCCTTGAACCTGAGGTATTTTCTGCGTTCCTGCCTGATGGGAATGTGTAAATATGCCTCCTTTAAATCCAAAGTTACCATCCATGCATTTTTGGTCAGCATTGGAAGTAGGTGCTGTAGAGTAAGCATCTTGAATTTTGGTATCTCTAGAAAAGTGTTCAAGACTGACAGATCCAGAATGGGTCTCCATGAATTTTGCTTCCTGGGGACTAGAAAGAGCCTTGAGTAAAAACCTTGTCCCATCTCTGAAAGTGAAACTAGTTCGATGGCTTTCATAGCCAAGAGAGCTTCCACCTGGTTTAAGGCCTCTGTCCATTGTTTTGGAAGATCTGGCCATCCGTTTGGCCTTGGTAGGGTATGAAAATGGAATTTGAAACCACATCCAGAACCCACTTGTCTTGGGTTATATGAGTCCAATTTAGGTGAAAAAGAGAAAGTTTTCCTCCGAGAGGGGCTTCCAGGCAAGAAGTTCCTGCAGCCCAACAGAGGGAGTCATTGAGTCTGTTTCCTATGAGCTTGCGACCTGTTCTCTCCTCCCCTAGGGGTGGAAGCAGTCCACTGTCTTGGTCTATAAGAGGCTTGTGTTTGAGGCCTTCCTCGGGAGCGCCTGTATCTACCCCTCTGAGGTCTGTCTGAATTGGGAAAGGACCAATTTTTTGTAGGCCAATTCCTGCTAAATTTGGGTGGCTGTACTTGTAAGAAATCTTTAACTGTTTGCATGGATTTTGCCTTGTCCTCCATCTTTTTAATCACCTCTTCAGCTTTAGATCCAAACAAAACATTATGCTGAACAGGAGCATCTAATAATTTAGCTTTTACTTGATCTGGCAAATTTTGTTCCTTTAACCATGCATGCCTTCTAATTACTGTGCCAGAGGCAACAGCCCTACAAGAAGCCTCCAAGGCATCAAATCCACAGTGTAAACCATGCTTCCCAACTTGTTCAGTGGCATGCATCAAGTCATGTAATTCCTTATCATCTGCACAGGCGGAAATGGAAGTTAGCTTTTGTTTTAAAACAGACAGGAGAAATTGCTGGTATTTCAGCATATGAAACTGACAGTTTAAAGCCCTAATAGATAAAGTAGCAGAAGTGTACACTTTTTTGCCCCATCTTTCTAAAGATCTGGAATCCTTCTCAGTGGGAATGGGGTTTTTAGCAGAAGCGGCCTTAACTCCCTTAGGACCCTGAGAAATGGTTTCAGGGTCAGCAGTAGGGTTCTTGTATAAAAACTGGTGGGAATCCGGAACCCTGTAATATCTGTCAGGCTTAACAGGAGCAGGAGGAAAAGAGTCAGGGGTTAAGTTAGCCTCCGAAAAAGCATCATCCACAATATCCAAAATAGGAGGAATAGCCAGGGGTCTATGTTGGGGAAGAAGAAGAAAATCCCTTAGTCTTTTCTTAGATTCCGAATACTCCTGTCCTTCCCAGTGGAAATGTTCCCTCATTTCATGCAAAGTTTCCCCAAAAGAGAAATCCTCAGGGGGAGAAGTTGAAGGAATGGATTCCTCAGAATTAGAATCCTCATAAGGAGGGAAAGAATATTCCTGGTCAGAAGAAGAAACTGAAAGCCTGATCAGAGGAGTCATAATAAACGTCCTGCCTTGGCCTTTTATCTGGAGGGGGATGTGAACCCCTAATCATAGTAAGTAAGTCCTCCGCCATCTTAAGTAACTGTTTCTGTGACTTGGGAGCCGGATCACAAGAGGCCTGTGTTGCAGTCTTTGATTTGGAAGGAGTCTTTGCCTTTGTCTTTGCCTTTATTAGAAGCTGAGTAGGCCTGAAAACCCCTTCGGAAGCCGGTACCTGCACAGCGGCTCCAGACCCATCCAAAGGAGCATTGTCCGAAGGTCCTGCAACAGAAATATTCAAAGGCCTAGTTGGCTCCTCGTGGGAGTCAGTTTCGGCCATCGGTTCCGAAATGGCCGACGACAGGGGCTGCAAAAGCACCTCACTGACGACGGCCGAACCTGAAGCTGGCTCTGCTTGTACGATATAGTCAGATTTGGACCTCGGAGGCCTGTCTTTGTCCTTGCATCGTTTGTGAACTCCGGTAGCCGGAACCGTATCCGACGACATTTTGTAATTAAAACGCCTACCGAAGTAATGAAATGCAAAATCATACCTTAGTTTAATTGTACGTTGATTGAATCTAGCACAAAACCGACAACTAGCTATGTCGTGGTCAGGGCCTAAGCAAGGAATACAGTAAGAATGAAAATCCTTATGAGGTATTTGCTTCCCACATGAAATACAATTATTAACTTTTTCTGACATCGGACTGAAGCAAGAAAAAAGTTTCCCCAATGGGAACTTAGCTTTGAGTAGGAGAAGATAGTCTTCGGACTGAAGTTTGTTCAGAAAAGATTGTCAGGAGTCAGCCGACCGGCACTTGCGAACTGCTATCACCGCACGGCAAGAAAGACTGGAGAACATGGCTTCGGCTGTCAGCTTTGTACTCCTGGCGCTCTGACATCAGAGAGCATGGCTGAACAGCCGACGCCGGACCCAGACTTTGGGATTCTGGCCGACCGAGGACTGCCTGCCGGCAGGGGAGAACCCTACAGTCATGACTGCAACAGTGAAACGTGATGAACATCCTTCTTATTAACAAAGAGCAAACAGATGAACATAAAATATTTACATTTGTTTCCAAGTCAATGACAATTTTATTAATGGGCCTTTGCAAAATATAGTAGAATGATGACAAACAGTTTGAGATAAGAATGTATTATATATAAATTCAAAGGTACACTACATATGCATTGCATTGTATGACTACACTGTTAAGACTATGTGAATGTTACTGAAACGATAAGGTGCAAAGGATAGTTGCACTGTTTCCTTACATATCAACTAAGAAAGTACAGCAACGAACTGAGTCAATTATAAACTACAATCACTTAGTTATTTCCTTTCAAATCCAACCCCCGGGACTTGAACACAGCCCAAACACAAAAATTAAAGGAAATGGATTCCTCCATCTCTAATACTAAAAGAACGCCTAGTTGCAGTGTTGTTGCTCAAATGAAAAGAAACAAAACAATAAGTCTGTCCGTTGCTTTTACAAATGTCCTGTTTAGAAAAGAAAATCCTATGAGTAACAGACTTTTGCCATGTTTTGCAAAGATAAGGTTTATAGTTTATATCAAAAGGATGATGTCTTGAAGAGAAGGAAAGATGTTCCACTGAAGATGTATTACTGCTCATAATATCTTGTGTGGTTGAAAACAGAACCAACTGATATTCTTTAACAAGTTTCTCAATAAACTCTACACATTTCCTTAGGTTAGCCTCTTGTTTGTTAAAGCTGTCACCGCCGTTGCCCCGGTCTATCCAATAGAAAGCAGAAATACTGTCTATTATTACCAAGCAAAGAGCAGGATGACAGCAGAATAAGTTCTCTAAAGAATGAAGTGTGAGGAACAGCTGAATACTACTATTGCAGTAAACAACAAAAAGTCTAGTAAGGCAGGTTTTCATCATGTCTTCTGTATTTTGAGATAAACGATGTTCCAGAATTGCCACCAGTCGAAGCATGTCAAAGTGATAGTCTGTATCAATAAAAATTACTTCTACTTCTAGTCCTCCAACTGATAATGGTAAAATACAGCGAGCTACCAGCTCATAAAGCATTTCGGTTTTGCCTGTTCCTTCTGGACCATGAAATTCGACAACATCGCCTATTGGAAGTAAAAGCAAAAATAAATTATTTCTTTTTTTATTACATGAAGATACATTGCTGTGATATTAATCTAACCTAATTAATAAGAAGTCCAAAGAAGCAGCTACTGCTCAAGCAAAACAGAACAGTGGCAGACACCAAAGAACTAAGGCTGCAAGTTGCTACCAAGCTTCATCCTGTAGGCCGCGTTTACTTCCTTTAGTCTAATTTTTGCCTAAATAACCTGCCCCAAATCACTTATTCTATTTAAATATTACAATGCGTTTGCAAGTCAAATTTTCTACAATGTCAATATCAGTAATCTGTGCAGGCAAAATTAAAAGAATAAAAAAAGATAAAAACAGTACAAGACTAATAATAACCACTAAAAACAAGTGATAGTTCTCTATGGAATTTAAAGTTTTCTTCTAAAAAAAACTTCACATATTAGGGACTTCCTGAAGGAGACCACTGATTTTGTACCTAAATCAAAGAAGGCAGCTGATTCTAGAGGACTGGGGCCAAATAAGCAAATGGCAGATCACAAGTATATTCCAAGCAGGCCCTTGGAGCAGATCCTGCTCTCCTGGTGACGAATTTGGCAAGAATATTGGGATAAGTTCATCTCCCAGCACCTCCACTTCTGTAACAAGCTTTCCCCTATGTATTAGCCAATGTAAAACTCCAATCTGTTGAACGTGTGAATGCTGCTAATATCAGGAGTACAAAAGTTAAGCACTTACCATAACATTAGATTTTCATGATCCACAGGCAGCAGCAGGAAATGTTAGCACCTCTAAGACTCTCTCAGTCTCTAAACCTCCTCCCATCATGCACTTCATCTCCCCTACACTTCATGTGCAAATTGGCTTAACACTAAGTACCCCCTGTTATCAACCCAATAATACCAATGGTCAGATCCTGCATGTCTCTCCACAAAGGGACAGAAAGAAGGGGGAAGCAGGGATGGTATTTTGAAGTGGATGGCTGTGTATCTACTATTTAATGCTATGGCAAGTACATATCTTTTGTATCAGACATGATCCAGTCCATCCACAGGCTACAGTTTGCAGCATGAACTTCCTGGGTAGCATCAAGCCCCAAAATATGTTCACTTCAGAGGCAGACGTAGATCAAGAGATCGCATTCAGCTTAGAGAGTCTTGCAAAACTATGCACAGAAGTCCATGTCATAGTAGCATTTCCAAAAATGGTCAGGAAAGTAAGCCTCCGCTCTAGCTGAATGTGTTTTTTTTTGTTTGCCTGTTAGGTAAAGATATGTTGCATTTTCTGTAACAAAACCTAACACAATTTAGCAGCCATCTGGACAGTGTGACCTTAGAAACATTTTGTTCCACTCTTTTGTGAGCAAAAGAAACAGAGTTGGTCATCCTTTCTAATACTTTTGGTATTACATTGTGCTGATGCTCTTTATCAGTTATGATTCTAACTACTCACCCTGAGTAGAATACTCTTAAAAAGAAACTAAAAGGTTAATGTTCTGGTACTATTTGGCATGATGCCTGTACTTGTGTGGAAGGAATCACCGTCTTTAAGGACAATAAGTATAAATACAGAAGCTAGATCCCCGGAGTTTAGAAACTCTTCTATCAAAGTGACTGCCACCAAGAAAAAGGGTTTTCCATAATACAAACTTGATATCATCTTTAGAAGTGGTTTCAAAAGGAGAAAGTGCAAACTTGCTCAGCATTTAAATCCTAACACAAATTGAGGTACCGGTTTATTAAAAAACCTGCATAAAGAACCCAGAGAAAAGTCGGTGAACACATTTAGTGATAAAAATGATAAATTCACTCTCTGTTAAAGGTTCTAAATAGGAGCTAAGTGAACCTGCTCTACAAAATAACTACAGCCCTGACAGAAGATATTAGCCAAGAACTGTAATATCACCATAAAAGTAGCAAAGCATGCTTCTATACCCAAGCTGCCTAAAGAGAACAGTTCGGGCACTTGTACATTTGTTAAAATTTTTTTTTCTTGTGGCTGGTGTTTGAGAAGCTATAAGGATTTGGACCACCTGAACAGGGTAAGATGGGTCCGTTAGTTACAGAAACTGGAGAAACCAAGTAGGTCATTTCAGGGAGCAAAGGTCTAGAGTAAGACAACAGACCTTTCAGAGATCCGAGAAGAAGCATCACTAACAGATGGGGGCCAGTGCAAGGAAGCCAAACCTGTCTGGGCTAAAATGAGGTTATGAATATTAGTTTGGTCTTGCTGTTTTCATTTTTGCAGGAGCTTCATGATTAGTGGAAAAAGGGAATGCACAGAGAAGACCTGGACACTACTTCTGGCGTCTTGGGTGTCAGCCCTCTAGAGTAATTAAGGAAAAACTGTGGTTGTATTTGGTGTTAGTTGGGGAAGCAAGTAAGCTGCAGCAAGGCTCTCCAACAGCAAAATTTGCATTCCCCACAAACTTAAAAGGAATCATTTGAGGGGCATGAGAAAGCACCAAGTTTGTCTGTTAAAGAGCTGGCCTGATAAGGAATGTGCGTTGAGACAAGAAAGAAGCAAGATGATATGGTCTAATCTCACATCTGAAATACCTCTAGACAGGGGTAAACGAATTCCACCCTGCTTGCTGAGGTTATCAAGCCACTATCATGTTGATTGAATGGGAAATGCAGCCTAAAGAAGGTCCTGCAAGATGTGGAAAGGACAGAAAAATACCCTCAGCTCCAGGACACTGATATTTGTCACAACCAAGTCCCCCTAGACCGTCTACCTCCCCTCCTTAAGGCAGAAGCTTACATTATAATCATCACTATGGGGGAGAGGGGAAGTACAGTTGTATAAATAAATTGACTTAACAAATATTCAAATGATCACTGCTACAATGGTCTTAGCTATATGGATTATACTCAGCCAGATGGCCAACTTACATAACTTCAGGGCACCCAAACCATGAAGATTCTGACAAGTTTGGGCACCAAGCCCTTCAGTGCTTTCCTAACAGGGAGAGGTAGCCCTGAAAGGAAAATGCTATGAACAAAAAAAACATAAATGTCAACACCCTGGCATAGCGCACACACACACACACACACACACACACACACACACACACACACACACACACACACACACACACACACACACACACACACACACAAGGGGGGGGGGGCAGCATGATTATTTGAATATCTACTGTTCTGGTACGTTTAGCTACTACATTTAGGAGGTGGAGGAGAAAAGTCCAGGAGACCTGGAGAATGGTCCTAGCAAACCTATAGCTGAACCAAGAGAAGGAAACCGACTGATGGTGCTTTGTAAAAATATGCACAGAGGACCAAAAGTAGCAGCTTCTAGAATACTTCTGGAATCCAACCCTTTTCAAAAAGCCATAGATAAAGCCAAGACACTGGTAGGGTGGGCCTGTACCCTGCATGGAACAGTTTTGTTATGGCGAGTACAGCAATAGCCTTATACAACCATTTGGAAATATTCTGTTTTAATACAGGTTGTCTCCTTCTTACATTCACATGAAATGAATAATCTATTTAAAGACCTGAAAGATTTTGTTTTGTCAAGACAGTACTCTACTTGCTAGTGAACAGCTAGGGTATGGAGTATCCTTTCTCCCTCATTTTTAGGTTCAAGAAAGAAATCAAGAAGATGAACAGGCATAACATAAGGATTAGTTCTCAAAGAAACCATGTCCCTATGGAAAATGGGACAGGGCTGACTCAACATAAGAGCTTGCAACTCTGATACCCTTCTTGCAGGGGTAAGAGCAATGAGTAAAAGTGTTTTCCACATTAAGAACCTCAAGTCACCCAGCTTCTCGAAGACAAAATTAAAATTCCAAGGAGGGGCCACTGGTTTTCGTGGAGGCCTCTTATCAAAACTCCAAGACAATTTTAACATGAGACTGCATCGAAAGTGAAGGATTCATGGGCAGACATGCTGAAATAGCCGATAAATGAACCTTGATAGAGGAATAAGAATCACCATAGGATAGTAACTCTCACAAATATTGTAAAACCAGAGAACAACTAACCCAGAATGGGTGCTGGTTATACAGCTAGCACAAGCTAGTAAGCCTTTTCCATTTGCTAATAATATGATTTTCTAGTAGCAGGTGTTCTGACCTCAGTTAGTACCTGCTGCACACCCTCAGTAAATGGGTGCCTAAAAGGAATTAAGATTATCAATCAGGTAGTCAACTGAAGATGACTGATGTGGGGGTATATCAGCCACTCCTATTCTAGTGAGAGTAGACATGGTCAGTGAGGGATCTTGTGGTAACTGCCCCTGGTCATTTTCAAAAGAAGGGAGAACCAGGGTTGCTTGGGCTATAAGGCAGTCACTACAATGACCTTGGGGGATTCCTTCTGAATCTTCAGAAGTACCCTGGATATTAGTGAAAAAGCATAAAGGAACATTCCTGTCCAAGGAAATGCAAAGGCATAGGCCTTCTTGCATGGAGACCTGGAAAGGAACCATGCCAGTTGATGGTTCAAACAGGAGACAAAACAGTTATGCTTGAGGAACTCCCCACAGATGGACAAAATCTTGTCAGACCCCCTGATCTAGTTTCCGTTCATGAGGGTCTGCCCTGGTCCTGCTCAGCTTGTCTGCCACACAATTATGTTCTGATGGAATGCAGGATACCTGTAGAGGGAGACTATGCTATGAAGCTATATGCCAAGCTAAAATGGCTAGTCAGCAGTGGGGTTATGATCTGGTTACCTCTTGCTTGCTGATGTACCACATGACTGTGGTATTGCCTGTAACCACCTGAAGAGGTCCCAGGACCAAATATGATTCAGATAGTTGAGTGCCTTGATCAGGACAAGGACCTCCTTGACATTTATGTACTTGTATCTGTCTTTGGTGTCACACACCCCTTGCACTTTTATTCCTCCTGAAACTGCTCCTCAAGCAAAGTCCAAAACATCTATGGTGACTGACTGTTTTGGAGCAGGGGAGACATGAATTTAAGGACATCTTGTCTTTGCTAAGATTTCTCTTCTCACAAATCCTAGCACTGGGATCTGAAAAGATAAAGGGTGTCCATACTGGGACCAAAGAGATTTCAGGTACCACTGTATCTTTTGTCATGTGGAGTCTTGCCAGACGTATCATGAAAATCAAATATATCATGAGACCTAAAATCCTGAGGTATTCCCATCAGTGACTGAAGCCAGAGTGGAAAAAGTACAGTTTTGTACCTACCATAAATGTAGATGTCCGACAGATATGCAACTGCAGTCATAACATATGGGTTGTCCTGCCTCAGGCAGCCCTCGGTCGGCCGGATTCCAAAGTCTGGGTCCGACGTCGGCTGATGCCACATTTCTCTCCGACGTCAGAGCGACTGGAGTACATAAGCATCAGCCGACGCCATTTTCTTCAGTGTTTCTTGCCCCAGATGCCAGGTGCCCTCCAAGGAAGGCTGTAATCAAATTGGAAGACAAAAACAGGATTCCAGACAAATAAGTAAGCAATAAACAGATACACCATAACAGATATCCCCAGCTAAGAGAAACAGGTATAGGAGTGGACCCAAGGCATAGAGGGGTATGGAGGGAGGGAAAATCTGACTGCAGTTGCATATCTATTGGACATCTACATTTATGGTAGGTACAAAACTGTACTATGTCCTTCAAGAATGCAACTGCAGTCATAACATATGGGTTGAATACCACAGCTTAGCTGGGGGAGGAGGAATGCTCTAGGAAAGAGATGGTGTGGCAATCAAACCCTGCAGGACTGCCGAAGCAAAGCCTGCTCTGGATCTGGAATATAAAGGGAGATTGTAGTGTTTGGAGAATGTATGCACGGAGCTCCATGTAGCAGCTTCTAGAATGTCTTTTGTAGGCACCCCTCTTAAGAATGCTGTAGAGGTGGCTGTAGCTCTGGTGGAGTGTGGTCTGACATTGGCTGGAACATTCTTCCCATGGAAGGAATAACAAAATCTGATACAATGTCCAATCCATTTTGAAATAGTCTGTTTGGAAATTGCTTTTCCTTGTACTCCAGGGGCGTAACCTACAAAAAGCTGATCAGACTTCCTACTGGTCTTGGTTCTGTCCAGGTAGTAGCGAAGTTGTCTGTGAATGTCCAAGGTATGCAACAGTCTTTCCCCTTTGCTCTCAGGATTGGGGAAGTAAGTAGGCAGGTGACTAGCTTGATTTAAAGAAACCCTAGATACCACCTTTGGCATAAAAGTAGGGTTGGTTCTTAAGGAGACCCTGTCTCTGTGAAAGATTATGAACGGTGGTGCTGCCATTAGGGCCTGTAGTTCCGAAACCCTTCTTGCTGAGGTAATTGCCAACAGGAAAGCTGTCTTCCATGATAAAAATTGTAAGTCCACTGAAGCTACTGGCTCAAAGGGAGGTAGAGTCAGTTTTTCTAGGACAAAGTTGAGGTCCCAAGCTGGCACTGGAGCCTTTCTTGGTGGCTTAATGTTCTTGATTCCCCTGAGGAATTGTCTTAACAAAGGATGTGAAAACACAGGCGGATCAGTGTTATATCTAGCTGAGATAGCTGAAGCATGTATCTTTATGGAAGAATATGAGAGTCCTTTCTGTAGCAGATCTGCCAAATATTCCAGGATGAGTGGGATATTCAATAATGATGCATCATGTCCCTTGCTGGTATTCCAAATGCTGAATCTCTTCCATTTTGCTAAGTAAACCTTTCTGGTGAATGGTCTTCGAGCTTCTGTTAATATCCGCTGAACTTCCTTGGAGAGAGATAGATTGAGGTTATTCATGGGATCTCCCAGGCTGTTAGCTGCAGTGTCTGAAGGTTTGGATGCACTGTTTTGAAGTTGTGTTGAGTCAAAAGTAGGGGCCATTGGGGAAGGGCCCACTTTTTGTTGTGACATATGCTCCGTAGTAGTGGGTACCAGTGTTGTCTTGGCCAGTCTGGAGCTATTAGGATCCCCTTGGGCCTCTGCTTTGATCTTTAGTAATACTGTGGTCATCAGTGGCAGAGGTGGGAATGCATAGATTTTTAGAAAGTTCCAGTTGAATGAAAGAGCATCTATTTTCCAAGCTTGTGGATGGTATGTCCTTGAACAGAATTTTTGTAGATGATGGTTGAGGTGGGAGGCAAATAGGTCTACTTCTGGCCTGCCCCATGTCGAGGTGAGTTGTGTGAAGATTTTCGGATGTAACCTCCACTCGTGTGGATCTATGAAATTCCTGCTTAGGCTGTCCGCCAGCACATTGTCTTTGCCTGGAACAAACTGGGATTGCAACTGTATGTTTAGGCTCAGTGATTTTTCCCAAAGATTCATTGTCAGTCTGCAAAGGGGGTAGGAATGGGTGCCCCCTTGCTTGTTTATGTACCACATCACAGTGGTGTTGTCTGTCCGTATCAGTAGATGGCCTTGCTGAAGTTGTTGTCGAAAGGCCTCTATGGCATGCATTACTGCCAGCATTTCCTTTTGGTTTATATGCAGATGTGTTTCCTTTGGAGACCATTGTCCTTGTATACATCTTCCCTCCATGTGCGCCCCCCATCCAAGGTCTGAGGCATCTGTGGTCATGGTCTGTGTTATCTGAGGTTTATTGAATGACATACCTGTGTTTGCCTGGCTTACCAAGGCCCACCATAGGAATTCCTTTTGTAGGCATGGAATGAGCGGTATGGTTGTCTCTAGGTTGTTGCTGTGCTGAGACCATAGGCTTTTTAGGTACCATTGAAGCTTTCTCATGTGTAGTCTTGCAAATGGAACCAGGAGAATGCAGGATGCCATGTAACCCAGGGCCTGTAGGAATCCCCTTGCAGTCATCTGGGTGAGTTTTGCCAAACCTTTGAAATAACGAGTTAACTTCTTTTGCTTGTCTTCTGTCAGGTAAGCCATTTGAGAGGCTGTGTCTAGATTGGCTCCTAAGAAGGTTATTTGCTGGGATGGCTGAAGTCTTGACTTTTGGAAGTTGACTGTGTATCCCAGAGCCTGTAGAAATTGTATGACATAGTTCAAGTTTTTTGTCAAAATCAATTTGTCGTCCGCTTGTATGAGGCAGTCGTCCAGGTATGGGTAAATTTGGATCCCCTGGAGCCTGCAATGAGCAATTACTGAAGCCAGGCATTTTGTAAATACTCTGGGCGCAGTAGATAAGCCAAATGGCAATGCTGAGAATTGATAATGCTCTGGCCCTGCAAGAAATCTGAGGTATCTTCTGCAGCTGTGTCTGATAGGGACATGCAGGTATGCCTCCTTGAGGTCCAGAGTAATCAGCCAAGACCCCTTGCCCAGCATGGGAAGGAGTTGCTGTAGAGTCAGCATTTTGAACTTTGGTACTATAAGAAAAGTGTTTAATGCGGACAAATCCAGTATTGGTCTCCATTGAGTTTCTTTTCTTGGAACAAGGAACAGTCTTGAGTAAAACCCCTGGCCTTGTTCTTGTTGTGGAACTCTTTCTATTGCTTTGATCTGAGCAAGCAGAGAAATTTGCTTGATAGCCTCTGCCCTCTGGTTTTGTGGTAGGTTTGGCATGCCTTGTTTTCTTGGTAAGGTATGAAAGTGGAACCTGTAACCTTGGTCTATAATGTCCAAAATCCATATGTCCTTTGTCAATCTGTGCCAATTGCCTGAAAACAGAGATAATTTTCCGCCCAAGGGAGCTTCTATTTGCTCCTTGGTCACCGGAAGTAGAGGAAAGTCATTGAGATTGTCCCTGTGGGGCAGGGGAGACCCCTGTGTCACTTCTTTGGTTTGCTGGTTGCCATTGTCGTCCCCTGTAAGAACCTCTGTATTGTCCTCTTCCTCGGCCACGCCTGTTTTAACCCCTTTGAAATCTTTCAGTATTAGGAAAGGACCAGTTTTTAGAAGGCCAATTCCTGGTGAATCTGGGTGGCTGAACCTGGAGGAAATCTTTGACCGTCTGAACTGATTTTGCTTTTTCCTCGATGGACTTTAACACATCTTTAGCATTAGTACAAAAAAGCTTGTTCTTTTCCAAAGGTGCATCAAGAAGTTTTGCCTTAACATGATCTGGTAGAGGTTGTTCTTTTAACCATGCATGTCTACGAATGACCGCCCCTGTCATAGCTGCCCTACATGAAGCTTCCAATGCATCATATCCGCACTGCAAAAAGTGATTGCTGACCTGCTGAGAATTATGTACAGCTTCCTGCAAAGACGTCCTGTCTAAAGGTTCAGGAGAGGCCAATGTTTTCTGTAAATCATCTAACAGGTAATCCTGATATTGAAACATATGAAAGAGGCAATTCAGAGCTCTCATAGATAAAGTAGTGGAGGTGTAGACCTTTTTCCCCCATCTCTCTAATGACCTAGCTTCCCTGTTGGAAGGCAAGGGATTTTTGGAGGTGGATGCTGAAACCCCTTTAGGTCCCTGAGAAATAGTTTCTAAATCAACAGCATGGGCCCTAAAGAAATGAGAATGTGTTTCTGGGACCCTATAACATCTGTCTGGCTTGGCTGGGGCAGGAGGAAGAGTATCCGAGGTAACACTGGAGTCAGAGTATAGGTCATCCAAAACATCAAGCACAGGAGGTATAGCCAGGGGCCTGTATTGGGGCTTTTTAAGGAAGGTTCGAAGGCGCTTTCTGGAATCAGAATATTCCTGGCCTTGCCACTTAAAATGTTCCCTCATGGTATGCAGAACTTCCCCAAAAGAAATATCCTCAGGAGGGGAGGCCGAGGGGATGGAATCCTCTGCATCCGAGTCCTCATAGGTCTGGAAGGGCTCTTCCTGGCCATCGGAGTGAACAGAGTCCTCAGAATCTTCATCTGAAGGAATAGGGTCAGAGGGTTCAACCCGGGGCCTCTTATCAGGAGGAGGCTGGGATCCTCTCTCAGGATGGGCCTGTGAACTTCTAATCATGGAAATTAAGTCTGCGGCCATAGTCATGATTTGAGTTTCAGGAGTAGGCTGAGGTAAGGCCTTAACAGTAAGGTGCTTGGTCTTGCTGGCTGCCTTAGCACGTGTGTAGGCCTTAATAGACATGGCCATAGGAGGCCAAGCAGCTCCACGTGCAGGAGTGACCTTATGTACAGCAATGGTCTCGGGCATTTCCTCGGTTTCAGTATCTGGAGGAAAATCTATAACTGGCGTCGGTGTGGCCTCCGGTATCGGAGGTGTCGGTAAAGCGGTGTCTTCGGTTCGGAGCGGTGAAATAACAGTCTCAGGGGGAACCGGAGCACTCGCGGTAGGTTTTGGCATGGAGTCGGTGGAAGACGCGGGCCGAGGATGTCGGTCCCGGTCTTTTCGTTTCTTAGGAGTCTGCGATGTCGGAAGTTCCGACGGCATTGCATAAGCAAATTTATCGCCGAAAAAGTCTTCAGCGAACTCCGCCCGGCGCCTAAGAGTGCGCTTATTGAAGCGAGCACAGGCAACACAGGCCGAGACGTCGTGGTCTGGGCCAAGGCAAGGAAGACAGTAAGAGTGGAAATCCTTATGAGGTATTTGTTTACCACAAGACAGACAATTGTTAACTTTTTCAGTAATTTCTGACATCGGCTGAGGCAAGAAAGGTCCCCAACGGGGTACTTAGCTTTTTTGATGACTTCGGATTCAAAGAATACAGGAGCTGACCGACCGGCACTTGCGAACTGCTTCTGCTTCGGGCACCGCGCGGCAAGAAAGACTGAAGAAAATGGCGTTGGCTGATGCTTATGTACTCCAGCCGCTCTGACGTCGGAGAGAAATGCGACATCAGCCGACGTCGGACCCAGACTTTGGAATCCGGCCGACCGAGGGCTGCCTGAGGCAGGACAACCCATATGTTATGACTGCAGTTGCATTCTTGAAGGACATCCTTAGAAACAGATCTAAATAAAGATCTACATCTCCTGTGCAATATAAGCTGTTTGAACTGAGGTGTCTAACATGCCAGGGACACACGGCTGTGTGACGGAGTCAAGAAATACTTTTGAATGCTCTCTTGGAATCCCAGCATGTAGAGATCAAACCTAAAAGACAGATTCCTGGCACTTAGAAAAAGACTCTACAATGTTAAGCAAAGTCGTCTAAATATGGACAAATGTGGATACCCTGTAGCCTGCAATGAACTAAAACCTGGAGCTAGAAACTTTATGAACACACTTGGCGCAGTGGATAGAGTAAGGCAGAGAACTGATAATGTGATCCAGACACTCAAAACCTTAAAAATGTCTAAAGTCTAGATGAATAGGGATGTGATCAGCATCTTTTAAATGTAGTGTTACCAGGAAACTTGAGAGAGGAAGAAGAGTTAACAGGTTGTGAAATGACAACATTTTGAATTTGGGCATTATCACAAACAGGTTTCAGAAAGAAAGATTTAGAACCGGTCTCCAAGTATTTTCTTTCTTGATCACTATGAACATCCTTGAATAAACACCATTCCCCACTTGGTAAGGAGGAACTGGTTCTATAACTCCTCGGGAGAGCATGTGATGAAGAACAAGTGGAAATAAGACGGTCTGATCTGGAAGATGAGGAATGACCCCCCCTGAAAAGGAATAATTTCCTTCCACTGCCAAATGTAACCTGGATGAATAATTTTCAGAACCATTTGCCTGAAATAATCTGTTGCCTAAGACAAAAACAGAGATTCATAATTTCTGGAAGAAAAAAGGGGCCAGGGTGGGAGGGGGTCACCAGGTCACTTGAACAGTCATTCAGACTTCTTGGGCTGTTCTTGGTTTTAGGATGTTCAAGATTTCTTTTAAGAAGAAATATCAAGGGAGTTCTAAAATGTCTGTTTATCTCAATTTTGTTGAGACTGTTTATACTGTTTTTTTTCCTAAACTGAATGAAGAGGCAGAAAATTAATTGGACAATTTAAAAAAGAAGGGCTGTAAAGTCTTAGAAATTTCCTAGATCAGCTTGCCCCTTTCATCATGTTTTTTTTTTTTTTTTAAATTACCTATTCACCTATGCATCAGAGGTGCCACACACTAAATCACTATTCAAGGAAGAATATAAAATATCATTTTGATCATCTGGGAGGTAGAGAGACTGAAGCCATGCAAACCCAAAGAGTACCAGTGGCCACAGCCCTGGAAGAAGTATAAGCTCACAGTATTTTCTGAGAGAATGAGAAACCTTAGTGTGCTCTTGCTGAAAACACATTCTAGACACATTCTAGCAACAGTCTCAGAGAAAGAGAAACCTCCAGTGAAATCATCAGACAATACCATCTCCTCTGAGTCTGAACTAGAAATCTGAAGGGGGAGAGACTATCTGTCCCTGCATCTTCCTGTTCAGAATCTTGATCTCTTCAGAAAAGGATGAATCTCTCTTCAGAAAAGGATGAATCCTGCTTTCTTTTATCAGAAATTTTACAAGAAGGTTCAAGTAGCCTGAACTAAACTCTGACCCAGATCCAGTAAACTACTCGTATTCAAAGAAATTTGGAGGAGTAGTAGATACATGCTTGGTGGTTTCTTTCTGATGGGAAAAACGGGGCCCAACCATGTTACTAATAGCAGCAGCTGCTTTTCCATGGATAGGCACAGCATTCTGAAATAAAAAGGAAACCTTCTCCGTTCTCTCTCTCTCAGTACCGATGAAAGTGTCTCCTTTGCCCAATGAGGGGATCCCCAAAAGCCACAGAGGATGTGGCTGATCTACGGTCCAAAGTGGCTGTAGGTGCTGCACCAGAGGGATCTGGTGTAAAAGATAAGTAGTCGGAGGTACAAGAAATAACCACAGCAGAATCGCCCACCTGTGGTTATGGCAAATTGCTAGCCTGCTGTGGTGGCAAAGGTTGTTTGCTTAACTTTGTCATTTTATAGCTGGAAGGAGGACAGACTATAGAACCAGTAGTCTGTTTCATGGTCAAGCTGAAAATGGTGCCTCTTTCTTGAGAAGACAAGCAGCAATTGCTAGTTAACACTACCAGTCCACAAAAGTTACTTTTTTGACAGAAAAAGCAAGAGTAAAACAAATTTTAAAACACTATGCCATCCCCACAAAAGAAAACTCTGTGAACTTCCCCTCTGGCTGCTGTGAGTTCTTCCTGGCCGTAGCGTCTCTTTCTTCTTACAATCTTCATACCTTCTAACTCTGCTCTTGACTAAAGGACCATCCCTGAGTGAAGACTAAGGACAACAGGCAAATAATTAAGAAGTAAAGCTACCTGCTGTCCTATACCAGAGCCCTGTACCTTGGGAAGCAATAAACTTCATACCTTCTAACTCTGCTCTTGACTAAAGGACCATCCCTGAGTGAAGACTAAGGACAACAGGCAAATAACTCCAGCCTCCTCAATTAAGTAAAGCTACTTGCTGTTCTATACCAGAGCCCTGTACCTTGGGAAGCAATAAACTTCATACCTTCTAACTCTGCTCTTGACTAAAGGACCATCCCAGAGTGAAGACTAAGGACAGCAGGCAAATAACTCCAGCCTCCTCAATTAGGAAGTAAAGCTACTTGCTGTCCTATACCACAGCCCTGTACCTTGGGAAGCAATAAAGTACGCGTTTCCCCAACCAAGTAGTAAAACTGATACTCTCAATTTTTTTTTGTTTTCTTCCTATATGTATTAAAAGTTCTGCTACCTAGCCAGGTTACTCAGCAGCCTTACCCCTTCCTAGCACCCCTTCCTAGCCCTGCATTACTTGTTATCGTGCCCTTGCTAACCCATTCTATAACTGTAAAGTGCCCCTTTCTCTCTTGATAAAATAGCAAACTCTGTTCTCAGTCTCTCCCTCACCCCTGAATAACTCCTACGCTCTTCTCTTTTCCTTCCAGGCCAGCTCTCTCCACTAGTCCTGCCTTATATTCTCACCCTTCTCTGTCACCCTGCTACATCTCCCAAGTACAGCTCTGCTGTACAAGACTGTCTATATACCTCTTAGTCTACTTGCTGCACTCCTCAACTTCTGCCCTTTTGCTTACCCTCTTCTTCACCACCTCAGATAATCTTAACCAACACTCACCCTTACTTCCAGTAAGGTGAATTGCAGTAGCCTGCTGCTCACTGATTGTTCTCTCAGACTCCCTCATCCTTCCTGTCTGAACCCGCTCTGTTTGCCCTGCGGGCTCACTCTGCTCCCCTACCCTGCCCCGAAATCCCACCCGCCCCTAGCATTCCTACATTTATTCCTCAATCTCTCCTCCGCCTTGTTCCAATTAGCTCTTCTCCCTGCCTTACTACACTTAATCCACCCAGTCTAAATTACCCAACTTCTACCTCTCCTTTCCACTCCTCCTACCCAATCTCCTCAATCTCCTCTCATACATATCCTCTATCACCTCTCTCTCTCAATACTCCTACTCCCCAAACATCTTACTACTTTATCCCTGCCTCCTTCATACAACTTCAGATAAACTACTTCTCTCCATACTTTCATTCCTCACCTCTAACATACTCTTTACATCAATTGGCACTCCCTTCTCTCCCACTTTGTACAACCATAGTTTCCTCAATCTTCCAACAACTTAAAGTCCCCTGCTTCCTCCTTCTCTTTCTGATTCCTTTATGCTATATCACCTCTTACTCTTCCTTTGCTTATACAATTCCCCCAACAAAAATAACTCCCCCCTCAAACTCCCTTCACCATAACTCTTTCTCTCACTTCCATTCTATCTCTTCTTATCTTATCCCACCCAATCAACTTTATCTGCTCCACTATAAAATACTATCCACTACTGCTACTGCTACTAAATTTACACACAAATTAACCTTATATCCAACTAAACCCTCTATCTCTATACCAAAATTTCTTAGGTCTTTTCTACTCAATAATATATTCTTAGCCGGAGATATCCACCCCAATCCTGGCCCCATTCTCTTTGCCAACAATAATCACCCAACTCCTTCTCTCCCACCCCCAAACATATTAAAAATCTTCATCTTGAACTCCCAAATTCTCAATAACAAAGTCCACCTCTTCCAGGCCTGGTTAACCCACAACCAACCAGACATCTTAGCCATTTCAGAGACTTGGCTTAAACCCCATATCTCTGATTCAGAAATACTTCCCCCTGGATACCACATTATTAGAAATGACCGACCTATAAAAAAAAGGTGGAGGCTCTGCCATAGTTTACTTTAAATCACTAACTGTAATTCCCCTCCAAATTCCAGTTCCTCAATTTGAAAATACTGCTTACAGCTGGACTACTGAAACTAAATAGACACAAAATTATATGTATTATTGCCCTATATAACTCCCCTGGAAATAATATCCACATCCTCGAAGACATTCTCCAATGGGTTTCTACTAAAGTTAACTACGAAACATACATCTTAGGTGATGTAAATATCGACTGGAATAAAATTAACTCTCTCTCCCCCTCCCCTTGCCATCAACCTTTATAACTTCACTCAAACAATCCAGCATATAACTAGACCCAACAAAACTAATCCCCCAGGTTCCTCTATTGACTAGATCCTAGTCTCCAATCCAAACAAAATCACTAATTCTGGAACAATTCCAGACACCATTAGTGACCACCTCCCAGCCTTCATTCATCGCACTACCAACTCTTCTCCTCACCAACATCAATACATCCTAACTCGTAATCTTAGTAACTTCAACCCCACAACCTTCACAAACCTATTCAAGCAAATTAACTGGCAAGACCTTAGAACTCTCCCTCTTGATGCTGCTATCAACTACTTCAACTCTGTTTTCTTAGATACACTTAACTCTCTCGCCCCTATCAGAAATAAAAGGGTAAAAATAAATACCACTCCTTGGTTATCTAAACATACTAAACAAATTATGCATCAAAGGGATAAACTATGGAAGCTGTTCCAAAACAATAAACTGCCCAACACCTTGCTCCAATAAAAGCAACTACGTAACCAAGTAAAACAACTAATTACCAAGGACAAAAAATCCTATTACTCCAACCTCCAATCTAACAATAACAATAACCCCAAAAAATTCTGGAACTCTAGAAATTCTCTCCTTAATCCCGGTTCCAAAAAGAATCCCTGTCCTGACCCAAATAAATCTGACCAAGAACTATGCTCAGAATTTAACTCTTTCTTCTTACAAATAATATCTGACCTAACTAAGACCTTCCCTACCAATATCCCTTCTATTCCCCTTTATTCTCCTTCCAATTCCTCCAATAACCCTCCCCTTAGATTTGAGCTCAAACCTGTCTCTACTAACTTCATAAAAAAACTTCTATCTAAACTTAAACCCTGCTCTAATGCCCCTGACAATATTCCCTCCTCCTTTCTAAAATGTGCTACAGATGGGATAGCACTCCCAATCAGCATCATCATTAACAATTCTATTAACAAATCTTACGTCCCCAAATTATGGCGCTCAGCTTATATCCATCCACTGCACAAAGGAGGCAAGAACACCAACATCTCAAACTTTCGTCCTATTGCTCTACTCTCACCTATCTGTAAAATCTTAGAAAAGTGTGTCCACTCCCAACTTATGCCTTTTCTAACAAAGAACCATCTTCTAACACCTACCCAACATGGCTTTCGTTCTGGTCATAGCACTACTAATGCTCTATTATCCTACTTAGAAACTATCAATCAAGCCCGAGACTCAGGTCACCTGGTCTCTACTGTCTTGCTTGATCTCTCTAAAGCCTTCGACACTGTTTCTCAATCATCTTCTCCTTCAACTATCAAATCTGCATCTATCTCCTAATTCTCTATCCTGGTTCTCTAGCTACTTATCTGAAAGGTCTCAGGCAGTCAAATGGAAAAACTCCATCTCCTCCTTCCTACCCACCCCAACAGGTGTACCACAGGGATCCATCCTGGGACCCATGCTCTTTAATATTTTTATTAATAACTTTCATTCTGCTATCCCCGATGCCAAAATTATTCAATACGCAGACGATTCAACCGTAGTCTGCTCTCCCTCAAACATCTCTGAACTGCTTCTCAACCACTGAAAACTGGATGCACAAAAACCACCTCTCCCTTAATACTAACAAATCCAAAATTCTCCTCTTCTCCCCTAGAAAATCTTACTCCTTCGATAAAGACACTTTCAAAGTTCTTAGCAACTCTAAATCCACTATTGAAGTTGTTCCCTCTGCAAAACTCCTCGGTGTTACAGTTGACAAATTCCTAAAGTTTGACATACACATTCAACAAAATATTAAAAAAACCCATCAAAAACTAGGCATGCTATACAGGAATAATCGCTTTCTCTCTCTCACCACCAGGCACACTCTGGCCACTACCTACCTTTTGCCCTCTATGGAGCCCCTCTCTTAACCAACTTGTCATACTCTATCACCTCCAAACTAGAAAGCTGCTATAACAAAATCTCTAAATTTGCCTCCAACTATAAAAACTCCACCCATCATTGCCTTTCCCTTCAATCCCTAAATTGGCTAGAACTACCAAACTACCTAACCTATCTGCAGCTCACAACAGCACACAAACTTATATTTCAGCCATCTAACTGTCCTGCTCTAGCTAATATCCTTCCTTCCTACACCCCTAAGTGATCTCTCAGATCTGAACATCAAAATCTGATTGCGATCTACAAACCTAAAAGTCCTGCTGGCCAACTTCTCCTCTCTTTCACTATCAGTAAGGCTTGGAACTTTCTCCCTTCCTCTCTAAAAACAATATCAAACATTGAAAATTTCAAAACTCAGCTTTTCAAACATCTGTCCACTAAGTGGTAATGCTCCTGCTTTCACCCTACCTAAAACTATTCAAAAACTCACCAATATCTTACCTAGAGTGTAACAAGGTGAGACAGTCCTTTAGTCCACCCCAACTAAAAACTATCCAAGATCATATTCATACCACATGGAGTGCTCCATTGCACTCAAAATGTCCCAACGACTTA